>NC_091174.1:7509406-7591906 GCF_040958095.1 Procambarus clarkii
TATATATAATATATATAAATTATCCTCTATAGCCTAATAATATCTATATATGCATTTCCTTGTATCCTATTATTAAAAAAATATATGAATAGTAAGTGTATAAGCCTGTTCCTTACATATAATGAGTATATCCAACAGTGCCCAACAACCTAATCATTTAAATGTTTCTTTCCTACAGCCTAATCATGTACATGTTTCTTCCCAACAGCCTAATTATTTAAATGTTTCTTCCCAACAGCGTAGTCACTTAAATGTTTCTTCCCAACAGCGTAATCACTTTAATGTTTCTTCCCATCAGCATAATGGTTTAAATGTTTCTTCCCAACAGCCTAATGATTTGAATGTTTCTTCCCAACATCCTAATTATTTTAACGTTTCTTCCCAACAGCCTAATTATTTAAATGTGAATTCTTATCCTGAATCCATCTCTACATGCTATATTTGTGCGTAAAGGCTTGACACTTTTCCCTGATTATTACCTTACCCCATATGGCTTATTTGTTAGATTTTTGTCCTAATAGACTAGTCTAATACTTTGCCCCACAACCTAATCATTTTTTTATTTTTATTTTACTTTGCCCAGTTAGTAAAATATTTTTAACTTGTAGCCCAGTTAGTATTATTTTTAACTTGTAGCCCAGTTAGTAAATTATTTTTAATGTGTAGCCCAGTTAGTAAATTATTTTTAACTTGTGGCCCAGTTAGTAAATTATTTTTAACTTGTGGCCCAGTTAGTAAATTATTTTTAACTTGTAGCCCAGTTATTAAATTATTTTTAACGTGTAGCCCAGTTAGCAAATTATTTTTAACTTGTAGCATAATTTTTATTTTATTTTCCATGTAGCATTTCCCCCTTTGCCATTCTCCCTCGCCATTTCCACACACCTTTCTCCCCCAGTCTTGTGTCCCTAGCTCTCCCATTCTCCCCTATCCTTGTCTTCCTCCCATTCTTCCCATCTTCCCATTTTTCCCGTCTTCCTCCCATTCTTCCCATTCCTCCCATTCTTTCCCGTTTCCCATTGTCCCTCTCCCTAGTCTCCCTCCTATATTCCCCCCCATGTCTAATGCTCCTCTCAGACTCCCTATGTTCCACTCCCCCATTCTCCCTCAGTCTTGTGTCCTTGTGTGGGAGGACACAAGTCTTGCCAGAGAGGGACAGTGCCCCTCCCCATTCTTCCCCTTATCCCACTCTCCCTTCCGATTCCCCATCAGTCTCGTGTCCCTCTTGTGAGGGGGACACAAATCTTGTGAGAGGGAATGTCCCTCTCCCTTTCCCATTCTCCCCCTCCCCTATCTCCCATTTTCCTTCCCCCATATGTCCCACTCTCCCTCCAATAGTCCCCACCCCCTATGTCCCACTCGCCCTCCAATACTCTCCACCCCCCTATGTCCCACTCTCCCTCCAATAGTCCCCACCCCCTATGTCCCACTCGCCCTCCAATACTCTCCACCCCCCTATGTCCTACTCACCCTCCAATACTCTCCACCTCCCTATGTCTTACTCGCCCTCCAATATGTCCTACTCCCTCGAATCTCCTCCCTCTATGTCCTAATGCCTCCCACTCCCCTATCTCCCATTGTCCCTCATCTCCCTCCCATATTCTTTCCCCGTCCCACTCCCTCAATGTTCCTCCCCATTCTCCTTCCCCCTCTCCATTATCCCGCTCTGTCCTCTGCTCGTTTCTCTCCCATCTTACATTCTTTATCCTATTCTATTTAGGGAATTGTGAGAGCATAATGTAGGCGTGTGTATGACTGAAACATGAAAGTTTTGTATGTGAATGAAGATTGAAAGAATGTCAACCCTAAGAAGGGCTGCTGAGGCTGGGACGCCAATGAGGGCGTATGGTAAGATTGAAAATTGCATGTCTGGCAAAACAGAAAGGCTAGGACGATAATAAAGGTGCGTGTATGATCGTAAAATGCAACAAGTCTTGCAACAAAGGACTGTTGGGCTGGGACGCCAATGAGGGCGGGTGCACGTGAGTGATGATGAAAGTCTGTCAACGTTGAAGGCCTGTTGAGGTTGGGACGCCAATGAGGGCGTATGTGTGAGTGAAGATTGGGGAACTGCTGAGGTTGGGACGCCAATGAGGGCGTATGTGTGAGTGAAGATTTAGGAGCTGCTGAGGTTGGGACGCCAATGAGGGGCGTATGTGTGAGTGAAGATTGGGGAACTGCTGAGGTTGGGACGCCAATGAGGGCGTATGTGTGAGTGAAGATTTAGGAGCTGCTGAGGTTGGGACGCCAATGAGGGGCGTATGTGTGAGTGAAGATTAAAGAGCTGCTGAGGTTGGGACGCCAATGAGGGCGTATGTATAAGTAAAGATTGTTAGTGGCAAAGGAATGCCGAAGCTGGGGTGCCAATTGAGGCGTGTGTGTATAGCTGACATTTCATGTCTTGCAATGCAGGACTGTTGGGCTGGGACGCCAATGAAGGCGTATAGTGTGATTGAAGATCGCATATCTGGCAATAAACAAAGGCTGGGACGCCAGTGAAGGCGTGTGTATGACTGAAAAAAATGCAAGTATTGTATGTGAGGGAAGATTGAAAGAATGTCAACCCTGAAGGGCTGCTGAGGCTGGGACGCCAATGAAGGCGTGTGTATGAATGAAACATGAAAGTTTTGAAATGTGTGTTTTGTATGTGAATGAAGATTGAAAGAATGTCAACCCTGAAGGGCTGCTGAGGCTGGGACGCCAATGAGGGCGTATGGTAAGATTGAAAATAGGATGTCTGGCAATACAGAAGTCTAGGACGCCAATAAAGGCGCGTGTATGATCGTAAAATGCAAGTCTTGCAACACAGGACTGTTGGGCTGGGAAGCCAATAAGAGCGTTTGTAATAATAAAAGTGTCAACGTTGAAGGCCTGTTTAGACTGGAACGCCAATGAGGGCGTATGTGTGAGTGAAGATTAAAGAGCTGCTGAGGCTGGGACGCCGGTGAAGGCGTGTGTATGACTGAAAATTCCAAGTTTTGTATGTGAGTGAAGATTGAAAGAATGTCAACCCTAAAGGGCTGCTGAGGCTGGGACGCCAATGAGGGCGTATAGTAAGATTGAAAATTGCATGTCTGGTAATGCAGAAAGGCTAGGATGCCAATAAAGGCGCGTGTATGATCGTAAAATGCAAGTCTTGCAACACCGGATTGTTGGGCTGGGACGCCAATGAAGGCGTATAGTGTGATTGACGTAAGGCGTATAGTGTGATTGAAGATTGCATATCTGGTAATAAACAGGCTGGGACGCCAGTGAAGGCGTGTGTATGACTGAAAAATGCAAGTTTTGCGATTTGTTTTGTATGTATGAGTGAGGATGTCAACCCTGAAGGGCTGCTGAGGTTGGGACGCCAATGAGGGCGTATAGTAAGATTGAAAATTGCATGTCTGGCAAATACAGAAAGGCTGGGACGCCAATGAAGGCGTATAGTGTGATTGAAGATTGCCTATCTGGCAATAAAGGCTTGGATGCCAATGAAGGCGTGTGTATGATAGCAAAAATGCAAGTCTTGCAAACGCAGGACTGTTGGGCTGGGACGCCAATGAGGGCGTGTGTGTGAGTGGAGAGCTGCTTTGGTTGGGATACAAATGAGGGTTTGTATTAGTGGCGATTGCATGTTTGGCAATACATACAGGATGCTGAGGCTAGGACGACAATGCAGTGTGTATGATTGAAAAATGTAAATCTTGCATGTGCAGGACTATTGGACTGGGACGCCAATGAGGGCGTGTGTGTGTGTGAGAGTAATGATTGGAAGACTGTCAAGGCTGCTGAGGCAGGGACGCCAGTGAAGGCGTGTGTATGATTGAAAAATGCAAGTCTTGCAAATGCAGGATTGTTAGGCTGGGATGTCAATGAGGGCGTATGTTTAAGTGAAAATTGCAAGTCAACACTGAAGGGCTGCTGAGGCTGGGACGCCAATGAAGGCGTGTGTATGACTGAAACTTGCAAGTTTTGCAATGTGTGTTTTGTATGTGAATGAAGATTAAAAGAATGTCAACCCTGAGAAGGGCTGCTGAGGCTGGGACGCCAATGAGGGCGTATGGTAAGATTGAAAATTGCATGTCTGGCAAAACAGAAAGGCTAGGACGATAATAGAGGCGTGTGTATGATCGTAAAATGCAAGTCTTGCAACAATGGACTGTTGGGCTGGGACGCCAATGAGGGCGTATGTGTGAGCGAAGATTGAAGAACTGCTGAGGCTGGGACGCCAATGAGGGGCGTATGAGTGAGTGAAAATTGAAGAGCTGCTGAGGTTGGGACGCCAATGAGGGCGTATGTGTGAGTGACGATTGAGGAGCTGCTGAGGCTGGGACGCCAATGAGGGGCGTATGAGTGAGTGAAAATTGAAGAGCTGCTGAGGTTGGGATGCCAATGAGGGGCGTATGTGTGAGAGAAAATTGAAGAGCTGCTGAGGTTGGGACGCCAATGAGGGGCGTATGAGTGAGTGAAAATTGAAGAGCTGCTGAGGTTGGGACGCCAAAGAGGGCGTATGTGTGAGTGACGATTGAGGAGCTGCTGAGGCTGGGACGCCAATGAGGGGCGTATGAGTGAGTGAAGATTGAGGAGCAGCTGAGGTTGGGACGCCAATGAGGGCGTATGAGTGAGTGAAAATTGAAGAGATGCTGAGGTTGGGATGCCAATGAGGGCGTATGTGTGAGTGAAGATTTAAATACTACTGAGGTTGGGACGCCAATGAGGGCGTATGTGTGAGTGAATATTGAGGAGCTGCTGAGGTTGGGACGCCAATGAGGGTGTATTGTGTGATTGAAGATTGCATATCTGGCAATAAATAAAGCCTGGGACGCCAGTGAAGGCGTGTGTATGACTGAAAAATGCAAGTTTTGCAATGTGTATTTTTTGAGTGAAGAGTGAAAGTATGTCAACCCTGAAGGGCTGCTGAGGCTGGGACGCCAATGAGGGCGTATAGTAAGATTGAAAATTGCATGTCTGGAAATACAGAAAGGCTGGGACGCCAATAAAGGCGCGTGTATGGTCGCAAAATGCAAGTCTTTCAACGCAGAGACTTGTGCTGGGACGTCAGTGAGGGCGTGTGTGTGATGAGGAAAGGTCTGTCAACGTGACAGACTTCATCGTCATACTTATTCTATTAAGGATGATAATATTCTTCCTTCTATCTCCCACCCTCCCTCGTATTTTCTCTCCTACTTCCCAGTCTTCCTATTTCCTCCCTTCCCGTGCCATTCTCCATCCCATTCATCCTAGGTCTCCCTGTTCTTTTCACCCTCCAATTATCTGCCATTCTTCATCTTCCTCCCGTATTTCCCATTCTCCTACCCCCCTCCGTATTCTCCCACATTCCCCCTCACCATTCTCCTCCCACCCCCTCCATTTCTCCACACCATTCTCCCTCAGTCTTGTGTCCCTCATGTGAGGGAGGGGGGGACACAAGTCTTGTGAGAGGGAGTGTCTTCTCCCCTCTCCCCTTCCCATTCTCCCATTCTCCCCTCTCCCCCTATCTCCCATTGTCCTTCCTCCATATGTCCCACTCCCTCCAATACTCTCTATGTCCCACTCCCTCCAAGTCTTGTGAGAGGGAGTGTCCTCTCCCCTTCCCATTCTCCCCTCTCCCCTTAGTCTTGTGTCCCTCATGTGAGGGAGGGGGGGACAAGTCTTGTGAGAGGGAGTGTCCTCTCCCCTTCCCATTCTCCCCTCTCCCCTTCCCATTCTCCCCTCTCCCCTCAGTCTTGTGTCCCTCATGTGAGGGAGGGGGGGACACAAGTCTTGTGAGAGGGAGTGTCCTCTCCCCTTCCCATTCTCCCCTCTCCCCCTATCTCCCATTGTCCTTCCTCCATATGTCCCACTCCCTCCAATACTCCCTGTCCCACTCCCTCCAAGTCTTGTGAGAGGGAGTGTCCTCTCCCCTTCCCATTCTCCCCTCTCCCCTTAGTCTTGTGTCCCTCATGTGAGGGAGGGGGGAACACAAGTCTTGTGAGAGGGAGTGTCCTCTCCCCTTCCCATTCTCCCCTCTCCCCTTAGTCTTGTGTCCCTCATGTGAGGGAGGGGGGGACACAAGTCTTGTGAGAGGGAGTGTCCTCTCCCCTTCCCATTCTCCCCTCTCCCCCTATCTCCCATTGTCCTTCCTCCATATGTCCCACTCCCTCCAATACTCCCCATCTCCCTATGTCCCACTCCCTCCAATACGCCCCACCTCCCTATGTCCCACTCCCTCCAATACTCTCCACCTCCCTATATCCCACTCGCCCTCCAATACTTCCCTATGCTCCACTTCCTCAAGTACTTCCCGTCCCTGTCCCACTCCCTCCAATCCCCCTCCCCCCTATGTCCCAATCTTCCCCCTATCTCCTATTTTCTGTCATCTCCCTCGCATATTTCCCGTCCCACTCTCATTCTCATTCCTCCTCCATTATCCTACTTTCCTCTGTCCGTTTCTCTCTTCCCCTTCCATTCTTTTATCCTATTCTCTCATTCTTCCTCTTATTCTCTTAATTCTCCCATTTCAGGCTCTTCACTATTTTTCATACCCATATTTCGTATGGCAGTTTGAACGTGTGAAAAATGTAAGTGGTGCAAATGTAGCACTGTTGGGCTGGGACGCCAATGAGGGCGTATGTGTGAGTGATTGAAAGACTGTCAATGCTGAAGGGATGCAGGGACGCCAATGAAGGCGTATGTATAATTGAAAAATGCAATTCTTGCAAATGTAGGACTGTTGGGCTGGGACGCCGATGAGGGCGTATGTTTAAATGAAGATTGCAAGTCAATGCTGATGAGTTGCTGAGGCTGGGACGCCAATGAAGGCGTGTGTATGCCTGAAAAACGCAGGACTGTTGGGATGGATGTAAATGTGGGCGTATGTTGCTAGGAAGATTAAACGTGTGGCAATACAGAAATAATGCTGAGGTTGGGACGCCAATGAGGGCGTGTGTGTGACTGAATATTGCACATCTGGAAATGCAGAAAGGCTGCCAACTAAGACTAGGTTAATTCCTAATGAGTAAGGTCGTGCGGTACCACACCATGGCATGGGATAGGTAGTTTAGGCTTTGGTAGCCTGGCGGTGGCAGGCAGATTTAAATGGGAGGGGAGGGAAGGTTGGGGGGATTTTTTTTTCTTTTTTTTTTTCCTTTTTTTCCTTTTTTTTTCTTTTTTTTTAACCGCTCCTTGTGAGTGGCTCCAGCATATCATCAGCAGCTTGCTGTTGGTGAGCGATTTCTCGTGATAACCGAGCTATCACTTGAAATCCCAAAGTACTCTAGCAAAAAATATTTATTTCAATAAGAAATATATATTTATTGTTAGGTTCGTGATTTAGGGTTTCACGCAACAAAGGATTTCTTTCTTATTGAAGTGTTCCTTTAGGAATACTTCATGGAAGGATTTCCTTTGGACGACTCGCCCTGGTCCAGCCCGATGTCACAGACCTCACCGTGGTGGGCTGGTGAACTTGGAATAGGATAATTCTTCCCCTTATAATCTATGAAAGTCATAGTTTACGGATTTGTTTTATCTCATTTAATTTAAGAGTATGGATAATACAGTACTGTACAGTAAATTTATATATGAATTTTCAACATATTATTCTTAATTTAGCAGCAATACTCCATGCAGAATTTGTCATAGATTAGTTTTTGTTTTTAGTATAGTTATCTTCTGACAAAGGGAAGAATTATATTCCATGGCCAACATGTGACTATTTTTTATGTGGTTATAATTAGAATGTTAATTTTACTGCAGATCAAACTTTTTTTTATGATAGAATTTGGTTGAATAAAAATAGAAATCGTAACATATTTTATTATCCCTACATTGCTCTTATCTTATTTAATCAAGATTTTTAAATGCATAATATATTGGTTTATTACAAATTTTGATTTATTATGATATATCTCTAAGCATAGAGTATTCTGGTAAATCTGAAAGCTAATGATAAAATTAAAATTTATATGGTAAATTTGCCATGATTTGCAAGACAATATGAGTTAGTCAGCTTTAAACAGGAAATTCTGAGGTGCTTATGTTAAATAGTATTGCATATCTCACGTTAGTACTAGGGGACGGTGGTGAAAAATGAAATATTAAAGTTCTCCTTTCGCTTATTCATTTAATTCTCTTTTTAATTGTATAGGCTTTAACCTGTAAAAACAATTTAGGGTGGACATAAAATTATAGAACGAGGATCGAACCAGCGTCCTGTGTAGCCCTTGACGTGCACCATAACCCATGGATCACTACACATTAAAGGTTAACCTGGGATCTGTCTGAATCTTCAGTGAGTTTGGAGACGTGTTAGTGCCAACCCAAGTTTTACAAACAACCTGTATGCACTTTAATTTAGGTAACAGTTCTCTACAAAACTTTCAAATACACTAAGGAAATCACAAGTGTGTGATATATCTTATCAGAAAATCAATGGAGCACGACTGGTATCGATCCAGTGTTCTGGGTAACCCCAGACGCCCCCCTCTCTACCCATTTACCACAACATGCCAAAACTAAGCTGAGATTCGCCTGAATCCACGCGGAGTCTGGAGAATCTGGTAGTGCCAAACCAAGTTTTGCAATTAACTAATTTTCCCTGAAGGTTCGCTGCCACAGACCAGCCTACATTTTCTTTTATTATCTTATATTTTTTTGTAAATATATTTGTGAAAATACGTTTAATCATGTTACATCATCTCGCGTTGAATGTTACATCACCCCAATTTTAACAATCAATGACTTAATTATGTACATGTAAATGATAAATAAAAGAAAATTATATAGAAAAACTTAATAAAATAATAAGATCGAGAGGGTCAACTGGTTATTTATAATTTTGAATTGCATTTTCTAAGAAAATGTGACATTTTTGTTTGGTGAAAACAACTTTCCTGATTTATCTTTCATAATAACATTTTAAATATTAACCTTATTCAACTTAATCATGGGGATCTAACAGGAGAGGATATTTGATTCTTGATAAGTCCTTGCAATGGATCAACGATTATAAAATGTACTAAATGTGTTCAATAAAGCACCATTTGGCCTTATTCCCAAAACTCTGTATTAGTTGCCTGGTCTCTCAAATCAATTAGCCTAATTATCAAAGTTCTAGAGTGGTGGCGGTATTATTTGTTTTATGAGTAACTTTCTTTCATCTGATCTGTAAAAAAGTGTCCAAGATATATTTAACACCGTGGTCATCTCTCCACTTTCCTGATAACTGGATTGAGCATTTTCTGCTGTGAGGGCGGATTCCCAGTTCTCTGAGGTTATATTAAACAAAAATCAAAATTCAAAATGTTTATTCAGGTAAAAGTACATACATAGATGAGTTACGAAACATAATGTTGGATAGAAACATAATGTTTATTGATAGAGCTAGTACATGCAATACCTAAAGCCACTAAAACGCACAGCATTTCGGGCAAACCCTATGGTTATTAGACCTTAAAGGGTTACAAAGTAATAGCAACCATTGCAATGCTTATTACCGTCATTGTACAATAACAGCAGTACTTGATTGTCATACGAATGATTAAATTAATTGTATTTGTCAGATTACGTGAAATTTTGTATGAATGTATTGGGATATTTTTTGAGTAATGTGGCTCAAGAATGTCAGCAATTAGCAAATTTAATGAAGGAATGTAAGGCAGAACTTTCGTTCTCTATTTTATTTTATTATTATTTGAATGTATCATGTTAGGAAGACTGGTATATAAATTATGCTATATTAATGCACATATCATGGAGACAAATATTTCCAAAAAAATCAAACTTGTTTAAGCAATTAAAAATGCTTTATATTCTGAACTCACATCACTACTGTCTCTGACAATAAGAAACCATATTTCGTCAAACAATATAGGAGCTTTACAAAGGCGTGATGTATCAATAAGAAAATAAATAATGCAGTGACTTGAACTAACGTTCTGGTGATTCCCAGACACCTACCTTTACCTTATTCTGTTGATCGAAAAATAGAATGTGTGTATAATATTAGAAGTGAATGTGGCTGATTAATAAAAGTTAAATATATAGACATGGTTTAAGTAAAACAAATATAGATGAAGTATTTTTATTTATGCCATAAATTAATGAAATATTCAGCACATTATGGACAGTAATAATGCAAAAGGAAATGTTGGGTTAATTATACCTGTTGCAACAGTCGTTCATATTTCCATTGGGTGGTGGCTATTTGTTCACCAAGACTAAGTAAACATTGGAACTTTTTTTCAGGGATATATATGTTTGTGTATTTATCAGAAGAAAATTTAATTGGTTAAAGCCTCTTCAATCAGATGAAAACCAAATTAATTCTGTTTTAATGACGTTCCACATCCATTTGGATTGAGTCAGCAGAGCGGAGTCTCGCTTCTAGAAGGTCATCATTCCGTTCCCCATAACCCAAGTGATTAGCACGTTCTTTCATTCGTTCCTCATATCCCATTTATGCTGTCCTAATAGCTCGTCCATGTGCTATATTGTTATTTTGGCTTAGCGCTTTCTATTGATAATTATCTAACCTCCCTCATATGAGGCTTCCGGTTTTTTGAGTAAGGCAGATTCACGCGGAATCCAACATTAAGACATTTCAGCCACTGTACCTACAACGGCCTTGAATGATGGACAATCTCAGATGCTGAGTAAAGGCTAAATCATACAATTATTTCCTTCAGCAATCTTCGTTCGCATCAGCACCTTAATCATCGCTAAAGATGTTTACGTGATCGTATAGTTGATATATGAAAGAACCGCGTTCGCCCCATGTTTGCATGTATAAACAAGAATTACAAAATAAATACTCTACATATATTTAGAAGAAAAGTTGATGGAATGGAAAAAAAAATCACAAGCAGGAGGATATGGAAAGGAGTGAATGATTCAAATCTAATGAAAAAACTATAATCTCTCAGCACTGAGCTGTATACTCATCTACATTATAAGAAAGAAAAGACTAGAAATGACAAAGGAAAATATGATTGAAAATGGGGTAAATTTCGATGTAGTTTTAAGTTGTACATTTGAATGATTGACTCTTTTCATCCATTCATCTGTTTTCAGTCACAGGAATATTGGCTAACGTCGGTTTTAGTACCAAAAAATATCCAGACACACCATTTTAAAGTTCATATAAACTTTCAAAGTTACGTTGACATTAAATGCCAGTGTTTTGTGTGTTTCAAAATATATAACGTTATCAGTTAATCGAAAGTCAGAAACGTGAGTCAGTGCAAACGAATAAAAAATTAATATTTTTTCGTGGACGGGAGGATAAACTGTTCTCAAAGATAGAGCCCATTTTACTCTCGGGTTCCGTCCCGACCACTTTTGAAAGCATGTCGGCCTCTGGTAGAAATTGATCACTAATCAAATATTTTTTTCAGAAATGAACCTTCGGCAGTTTCCCTTATATTTTATAATGGTCAGTGTGTCAACATCTTGTCATTTCTAGTGATGTGTATATTGAGGTCTATATTCTGATTGTGTAGTTATTTAACATTAAAAGAATATTAAATACATTTCATATTGTATGTTAAAACTTATTCATTAGCTGCTAGTAGTGTAAATGTAAAATTAACCTCTTCCATAAAATCATTTTCTTGGCGTTGCAAGTTGCCCACAATAATGCAAAAAAATACCTGAATTTAGAAGATTAAGATACTGTGCCCATATGCATTTATTATTTAACTTATATTTGTCTTTATCTCTCTCTCTCTATCTATATCTAGCTCTCCTTCCGCCTCCCCACTCATGTTATACACATTCTGTACGTGACCCATTCGCTAATTGAAATTTGACAACTAACTAAGTTAGCGGCTTCCTAATACCGTGTGTGTGTGATTGTTAGTTTGGTGGAAAAATTAATTCAAGTTATACATTATATCGCAGTGCAAGCTAGCCAGAAATCTTTCGGTTGTATCCCAACTGAAAAGATTTTCGCTATTTCGGTAGATTGGATTCAACCAATACAATTCGAAATCTTTCGGTTGTATCACTTAATATCTGAAACGTATAGTTTATTCGGAATCCTAATACTGTATTTTTTTACAACTCGTGGTTGCCGAAATAGCCACCTTCCTGGGCAGTTTCATCGTGTAATAGATTATAGGTCTTGACCATTGATATATGAAATCTTCTTATTATAGTTTTCCATCTGATCATTCAGCAAAAGTGAATTAACACACTCTTCGAACCATGAGTTCTTGAAGCAGTTATCCCTGAAAAAGATTGAACATATAAAGTTTATTGTCAAGTAAATAAAGGAATATAAATACAAAATAAATGTATAAGTATAAATATAGTGCATGTCTTTTTAGTTTATTCAACGAATAAACACTTGAAAAGTGTATGTAAATCCTGATAGAACTGTAGATTAAAGTTTATATTTTCATATCATTATAAACTTATGGGCAAAAGTATTCAGGATAGGATTTTCCTTGCTATATAGCACCCAAGAGTTATGGCGGGTCAGGCACGCAAAACTTAATTCATGAAAATGTGATAAACTTAAGCAAGCCCTGTAGAATATTTTCGTTCACTGATTCAAAGTAATTAATCTACTCGTGCAACCTGTCCCCAGGAAGATCCGCTGGAGGTAATGGATTTAAAACTATTAAGTAATAGTGCTATGATATACTCAATGTATGGCTAGGTTAGGTTACGATTACATTAGGTTAAGATTTGGTTTGGTTAGATTAGGTTTTATTATTGAATCACTTGTGATATAACAAGATTATTGATATGCATATGTATGTGTATAAATGTATATTATATTATATATGTTTGTAATATTAACAATTGTGTAACTAGCTTCACAAGGTTGTCACTTAGATAAATAAACTGTGGGGGTTCAGTTCCTGAACCCATTATGTGCCTCTAACCCTTTCCACCACTGCCCTCGGGAATGGTATGGGGTGCATAATAAATAAATGAAAGGAAAAGGTACAAACATATTTGAATATATATATATCGCTAAGAACTCTATGACCCGATCAGGATTCGAATCTACATAGCATATAAATTGTATAAAATATATATACTTACTTGCATTTCATTGCCAGTTGGGAATCCCTGCGGTAGATATTCTGACAGTCTTCACAAATGCGGTTAAGTTCATTGTAGAGTTTCTTATCAAAGGTGCCTTGGCAGTTGACGTACTCGAATTCCTTCAGGGTGCCCGGGCGGATTTTGTAGAAGGAGCCGGATGTGTTCTGGCTCTAGATAATGGGCAACATGCAAAATTTATTTTACCGTAGATAATAGGTTAGAGAAAATAGGTTAGTGGGAAAACTCATATATACCTCCTGAACATTTACAGGGTTATCTATTGATTTGAAAATATTGTTTTGTTATCACACGAGCTTGAAAAAAAATATGAATTTTTAGCTGGTTTGTATCAAACCATATGATCTAAATATACAAATGTAATTTCATCACATGCAACATAAGTCAGTGCACTATCAAATCTGATATTTATGCATCATTGTCAGCATTCCTCGCACTCTATTACTTGCTTCTCTACATATTACTCCTTTGTTATCTGTTTGGAGTTTCAACTACCACTAACTACCTTAAACTCATCATCGCCTAACGCAAATAACTATCAGAACAGTACAACATTCTGTCGTCATATACAACAGCATTATGCAAATCTCAAAAAGATGATAAACATTGCATCCTTCTGTGCTCTCTGCTCATATAAAACAATATTCTAAGATTGAATACAAATACAGAACCTCTCGTAAAGGTCCAGGATGATGACTTAGATTACCATCGAGCAAACTATCAGGCAATGAAAGAGGAATTGCAAAACCTCTCATTGAGGGAGCTGATAGGTAATCATGGCATGGAAACATCATGGGAGAATTTCAAAAGGGTCATTACTGAACTCGTATAAAGATATATGCCAAAAAGGAGAAAGAAAAGAAAGTGCACAAGATGGATGACACAAGTAGTAAAAAAAGCGCTAATAACTAAACGGAACCTCTGGCGACGGTATAAATCAACGATAAACATCATGGATTATAAGATATATAAAAGAGCATTAAATTCAGCTACCAAGGAAATCAGATTAGCCAAAAGAAACTACGAAAGAAAACTTGCCCAAATCATACAGGAAGATCCAAAATCATTCAATGCATATATACGTAGTAAAATCAAAACAAAAGATTCTGTAGAACCCATAAAAGATGAGACTAATCAAGTTATATTGGATGATAGAAGGGCAACAAACACTCAACGAATACTTTACATTAGTGTTCACACTAGAAAGATTGAACGACATCGTCGTCCCTTCACTTTCTAGTGTGTGATCTGGTCAACATTGAACGACATCCATCACCCACACAAATGCTTGAAGGTGAAGAGAATGAATTAAGGGATATACCCATTACATGCGACACAATCAGGAAGACCATTGACAAACTAAATGACTAAAAAAAATCAAAGCCAAACGTGTATGAATACATTCTGGCTTCCTGTCCCGCGACAAAATAAATATCATATTATTATTATACTTTACTCCTGTACATAGATCAGGACTAAGGTAAAACATCAGTGTATATTCACCTTGAATCGTGGGTACACCTCTTGGTGTATCAACACCCCCTTCAGCCCCATGCTATAAGTCAAATACTGACTTATGTAGACTCTAATAAGTCAGTATTTGACTTGCATAACCGAAAAATAACTGACCGGATTAAACAGTATAATAAACTTTTCTCAAATGGTATACCTTATGATTTCACAAAGGCACAGGAAGCCTGTTTGGTATAAAGTCCCCCTAGCCCAAATAATGACCGTTCACAGGATACAAACCACAACAATTGCCTGACTCTCGGGTGCCTAATTACAGCTAGGTGTACAGATGCATCGGATAAAAGGAAACGTAGCCCGAACACTTGGGTCCTACCGCGGGAATTTAACCCAGAACCTTTTGGATTTAGAGTTAGATGCCCTAAACCCAAAAAGTTACCACTGCGCCGCAAGACTCTAAATTCAAATAAATATTATTAAACATTGTGGTTTTATGCTTAGTTATTGCTAAATTTAGGTAAGATTTTGTGGCTACCTTGCACTAAGGAATGTTTACAATACAGCCTGAAAGATGCAATGGACACACGTTGAACAAGGGGCGTTACTTGATCATGTTTAGCCCAGTACGGAGTTCCAATTTACTGCTAGGGGGAAAAATATCATCGAATCTATGAAAACTCGACCAGGCGTCTCACCCTGCATGAAGATATAATGAAAGTGAGCTGGGATATAGGGGCTGGGTACTTGTATACACTTACCTGTGAAAGGAGTCCGAGAATCAGCAGAAACCACACACATGAACTCCTCGCTGTGGAAGCCTGTCACGCGCAAGAAACTCAAGTGTTACATACTTTGAACTAAAACAAAAGAACATATGTTTACAAATGCATAAGTGATTTCAGATTTTATGAGTTATTCACTTCCTTCAATTAAAGCCCTATCCAAATGCGTTATCCATTTATACAAAATGATTAACAAATTAGCTTTGTAGACAACATTGAAGTAAAATTTAAATATCGGTAAAATTGCTGGAAAATGCTAAAGCCAGTTCCCTTCCGTCTTACCTGGAGTAGCAACATATCGTTAAGATTTCCCAGGAGAGAGAAAGATATATATTCTCGGGTGAACTGTGGCTCTCCGTGGCTCGTTGAACACCAACTGTCTCCAACGGTTGACTGCCAAGATACGGCCGCTTTCGCCCCTAATATCTAGAAGGACAGTGATTACCCAGCGGGGGTCAAGCACCACCATTAGGTCACTGCAGGCTCATTAGGTCGAACTCATGAAAGAGGGCCGCCCACCTGCTTAGAATCCCTCCTCCGGCGGCATCATGAGCTCAATAGGTTCATTACTTGCGTCTCGCTGGGTCTTTGCATATGCTTATTCCAGGACATATTAATCTAACGACCACTGTCTTTTTTGAATGTCAGTTAATTTACAAATTTTAAATATTTAGCATTTCCCCATGCGTTATCATTACAAGGTAATCAAATGCGAAGATGAAAATTTGCGATGCATTAATGTGGGAACTCATTTTAAGAAAGCAGTCGTTCGATTTATTTGGTATATAATAGTATATAATATTAATACATACATAACATGTTACATTTGTGTTTCTACAACCTTCTTTGCTGATTTTGCTGGATACTTTTTTTCTTTCTCGCGTTTCTTTCTTTCCTCTTCCTTCCCTCCGCCCCATCCCAAATCTTTATCCTGATCCCATCCCAGTGCTATAGTCGCAATGGCTTGGCGCTTTCAGCTGACAGTTCATCTCCTTTCCATCCACTTCATCTACCTTCTTTATGAGGCTTCCTGATGACTCGGTTCCGATCTCGAATATTCTTTTGTTTGACTTCTTATGTTCTGATGGAGGATGAGTTGAGGCGAGTTCGAGCGAGGGGGAAGCTTTTATGTCGAACCCTGTCTTCGTTGCCGAACCCGATCTCGACGGACTGACGGTTCTTGAGGTAACGATTGCGAGGTTTATATCCTCACGAATGGCTTCAAGTTCTCTACAACTAAGAATTTCTCTAAAACTTTTCCTCTGAAGCAGGTCGTTCTTCGTCTTCCATTGTCGCTCTATGGTAGTTCCCTTCTGTTTCAAGATTCTGCTAAACTTTTGGGGGTTTATCTTTGACTCCCGTTTGTCTTGGTCACCTCATATATCTTACCTCAGAGTTGAATGCTCTAAGGCCCTTACCTTATTTAAAGTCTTATCACATATTTCCTTGGGAGTTGATAGTCGTACACTCTTCTATCTACATTCCTCTCTCGTGCTGTCTAAACTCGATTAGGTGTGTCCCGCCTACTCCTCCTACCTCACCTTCGACTCTTCGTCGCCTTGATGCTTTGCATCATCTGGATTACGCCTCAGCTATGGTGCCTTTCGTTCATCACCTACCCTAAGCCTGTATGGTGAAACTTGACTCCTGTCTCTACAGGACTGTCGTGATCATTACTGCCTTCTCTACTATGCGCGGTCCCTGAAACATCTTCATTCTATTAGTGTGTCGCTCTTTGATTGTTACCCCTCATGTGGGCTCTTTATCCTTTCACCACCTTCCTTTTTCTGAACGGATGTCTCACTTGCATGATTCCCTCTCAGTTCATGTTAGCAATATCTCTCCTCGTGTCGTTCCATCTTTGCACCCAAGATGAACATCCGTTCATGCGGTAGGAGCAATAGAAGCCTTTACCATGTGGGTCATGGTCATGCAAAACTTTGCAAGACTATAAGCAAGATAGTACTATAAGTACTATCATTTCAGGAAGATGGGGTTGAATAAATTCTACAGACAGGGCGCCACCCTGATTCCACCCAGCAGATTCGAAATCAACATTGTTTTGAACAATTGAACAAATAAAGCAGTCTGTGTATTAACAGCGAGGCTCTTGATATTGTATTATCAATAAATATAAATCAATTATCATTAAATAACCAGTAAGAATGAAACTGCAAAAGGCCTATATGAGGTGCCACTAACTCACACATATTTATGTGTACTCACCTAGTTGTACTCACCTAGTTGTGCTTTCGGGGTTTGAGCTTCGGCTCTTTGGTCCCGCCTTTCGACTGTCAAACTTAATGTTTGTATTTACTATTCGTGTCTGCAAAATCGAGCTATTAGCCTTTTTAACCAATCGATTTTTACTCTATTATATCTATTACATATATTTCACTCTAACATACTCACACACGCACACACACACATAAGATACGGCCTTTAGAAACCTGTGTAAGGAATTTTTCAGAGCTTTGTTTACCACATATGTCAGACCAATCCTGGAGTATGCGGCTCCATCATGGAGTACATATCTAGTCAAGCATAAGCCTAAACTGGAAAAGGTTCAAAGGTTTGCCACCAGACTAGTACCCGAGCTGAGGGGTATGAGCTACGAGGAGAGACTACGGGAATTAAACCTCACGTCACTGGGAGACAGAAGAGTTAGAGGGGATATAATCACTACATACAAGATTCTCAGAGGAATTAATAGAGTAGATAAAGACAGGCTATTTACCACAAGGGGCACACGCACTAGGGGACACAGGTGGAAACTGAGTGCCCAAATGAGCCATAGAGACGTCAGAAAGAATTTTTTCAGTATCAGAGTAGTAGACAAATGGAATGCATTAGGAAGTGATGTGGTGGAGGCTGACTCCATACACAGCTTCAAGTGTAGATATGATAGAGCCCAATAGGCTCAGGAACCTTTACAATAGTTGACTGACAGTTGAGAGGCGGGACCGAAGAGCCAGAGCTCAACCCCCGCAAGCACAAATAGGTGAGTACACACACACACACAGGAAGCAACCCGTAGCAGCTGTCTAACTTCCATGTACATATTTACTGCTAGGTAACAAGGGCATCAGGGTGACAGAAACTCTGGCCATTTGTTTCCGCCTCCACCAGGGATCGAACCCGGAACCTCAGGACTACGAATTCGAAGTGCTGTCCACTCAGCTGTTAGGCCCCCTAACTGTAGTTAGGGGTTACCCTGTAGTTAAGGTAACTGCCTAAGTGTAGTTACGCGATGAGAGCTACGCTCGAGGCTGTTAAAGCGACATCAGGACTCCTGGTTCAACATTGACGACGAGCGGACGTCTGAACATCTGCTCCACCTGGGAGCAGCCGGATCGCGTTCTGTTTCGCGATTTTGGATTTTGATACTGCCGTTTGGCATTCTGGCAGCTGATGTCGCCAAGAGTGTCCACTGAAAGGTAAGTTCGTTGAACTGGGTTAACTGACTTCCATGCAGATTGTATTATGGGTTCGTCATCCCTCTACTTTCCTTTTTTTTGGCACATATATTTTAAAGGTATCAGTGATGATCTTGAAATTTGCCCATGATGCTTCCATGCCATGGGCTAAGATGGATTACAATTATAGAAACCCACGTAAAGGTCCACAAGGATGACTTTCTAGATTACCCTCAAGGGTAATCTTTCATTAGCTCCCTCCAGGAGGTGTGTTGTAATTTCTTTTATTCCTTGATAAGAGGATACCCTAGATTACCCTTCAGAGTAATCTAGAAAGTCATCCTTGTGGACCTTTACGTGGGTTTCTATAATTGTAATCCATCTTAGAATATTGTGATCACACGAAAAGGTGAGCTTTTTCCCACCTGAATTTACCTGAGGGCCACTAACACTTTTGGCCTCGACGAGGACAGGAAGCCGGCGGCGTGTCGACGTTCCCCCCATTTACCATGATTTGATCAATCATGCCCTCTTCTACAATCATGCCATCTACTACAATGATCATCTGCCTTCTCCTGCTCTGAATCTTTGTATTGGTCTGTGTTTCATGACTCCTTTAGTTTGCCTCTTAGTATTCTGTCGGGGTTTTGCACAAAGCAGCCTAAGAACAATAATGCACCAAGAACTTCAACAAAACTTTGTAAATCTAAGGCAAAGTGAAATGCACACTAGCAATTCATTCTGTCATGATGCTATCATGCAAGAGCCACATATATATGGATTATTCAATATAATCAGGAGACTCTAGATGTCACTGCTACTCGGTATAGACTCTGTTATAAGTATCTCTGGGAGTTTTCATTACCTGCTGATGTAGACCTGACCAGCAGTAAGTAGCCAAATATTCTCAGCTTGATAACTGTATGAGGAGAGTGAAGGTAATTATAACCTTTCCACCACGGCCTACTGGATGGGGGAGGGGGTGCATGATAACCAAATCAAATTATGAAACTAACTCACTGCAAATGCGAATTGCTTAGCTTAGAGAATGTACTTGTGGTCGTTCTCGAACCCATGGTTGATATATATACATTACAATGTAACTTGCTTGTCAAGACTCACTTGCTTGGCAAAATAAATTTTGGGGTTCAGTCCCTGAGCCCATTATGTACCTCTCTAATCTTTTCCCCAACTGTCCACAGGATAGGTATGGGGTGCATAATTATGGAACTCGACTCAAAATAACTCTACGCTCTATACTTCCATCCTTTTCCCTAACCTATTTGCAGATATTCTCTCTTTATTTCCTTGATATTTCTGCCCGAAACGCTGCGCGTACTAGTGGCTTTACAAGAATGTAATTACTATGCTATGTATCTTCACAATCTCAATGTACCTTCTTGTATATATATAAATAAATAAATAATAAATCTAACATCATTATTTACGTTTTATTTTTTAAAGTTTCTATCATTTTCGAAAAATATAAATTATCTTTGACAGATAACTACCATTATCACAATAAAGAAGTACTGTCTCTAGAGAAAGTAGGCCTCCTGTATTAAAAATAGAACATCATCGTAAATAGCCTTCTTATTTTATCTTGCAGCGAGCGATCGATCGAGCTCGATATTATGCCAATTATAGAGAGCTATATCTGGTATAATGGAACATCTTATATAGATATATGTTCTACCACTTAGGACTCAAGTCACCGGGTGATGGAGGTCGGCACCACGCTAAGATAAACTGTCACACGAGGCAGTCCTTGCGGGGCGCTAGGCTGCCGATGCTGCAATTGAGTAATATCTCTCACAAACGATATTCTGTTGTGATATAAATAGAGAGGGCCTCGTGTGAGCCAATAGACCTTCAGCAGTTTCACTTATTCGAATATTCTTATGAACACTTGTGCTAAATCTCACCTTTTTTTAACCTTCCCTTTGTTGTAAGGATTAATATGCAGATAAGAAACTAGGCTTTAAGCTTTAGGCTTTAAGAACACCCACTGCAGCCAGAAACATGGCATAAGAACAAGGTAACTGCAGAAGGCCTATTGGCCTATACGAGGCAGCTCCTATTTATAACCACCCAATCCCACTCATATACAAGTCCAACCCACGTTTGAAACAATCGAGGGACCCCACCTCCCCCACGTTACGCGGTAATTGGTTCTACAAATCAACAACCCTGTTACCGAACCAGTATTTACCCAAGTCTTTCCTAAATCTAATCTTATCCAATTTATGAACAAATCCACAAAGGCCGTGACGAGGATTCGAACCTGCGTCCGGGAGCATTCCAGACACTGCCTTAATCGACTGAGCTACGATAGGGTAAAAGAGTTGAAACCGAAGTTCTACTGAACTTACTGGATCCCGTAGTCTCTCCGAGGCACAAACCAGGGTTTTACACAACTCCCCCCTGCACCCGAGCTATGTCAATAGGCCGTTCTCCCTCTTCGCCCTTACATTAAGGAGTCATGCAACATCTGACTGCCTGGCGAATGATGCAACAACTGAATGGGACAAAACTTGTACGTCAGTATATCGACGTACTAGGAAATAGGATGTTTGTTTAATTTTCTTCTTATTAAAAAAAAGTTGTCAGTGTTTGTTTATTACATGGGAGTCATGGGTTTTGTTTGAGAGAATAAAATTTGTTTACCAAATACCAAATACATAAGCTCACGTGTCCTGGCTTATGTCAACCAAGCCTATATTAAAATGTTTCCTCTCGCCTGCTTTTATTCTCCTAACCCCACTTGATCAATCACTCCCTCCGGGGTATTTTTCCTTTGTTTTCCTGATTCCACCTCAGATCACTACCAGAACAAATTTATACAAAACACTCACAGATACGGCCAAGAACCGTAGAACTTGACAACACTCCATAACCCCCCATATTAAACAGTCAGTTCGATAATGACCACATCTCATAAAAAAAGCTGAGTTACACCGAAAAACAACACCAAAAGGGTTATCTTGAGATGATTTCGGGGCTCAGCGTCCCCGCGGCCCGGTCCTCGACCGGGCATTTTTGTTACATTTTTGTTTCCTTTTTGTTACACCCCCCCCCCCAGGAAGCAGCCGTCTAACTCCCAGGTACCTATTTACTGCTAGGTAAACAGGGGCATTAGGGTGAAAGATACTCTGAGAGCCAAAAAAAAACATAGTCGGGAAAGAAAAACGCAGAAACACCACACTACTGTAACGTACGTTTATGTTATGTTGTTGGGTAGATTAGATACACATTGTTTAGTGAGTTTTCATATTTATTTAGTAGTCTTGATTACAGTAGTCAGTTGGTGGCATTGTCGTAAACGTTCAGACGGAGCTTGGGGCAGAGCAGAGAGCTGAGTGAGGCCGGAGTCGCGGAGCTCTATGTGGGAGAGCGTGGCGACTCGATTGGGAACTGTGAGTGTCTGAACTCGGGGAGCGAGAGCGTTGTAGCTCGATGTGGTCGTAGTCTGCTGTTTGCTCTGTGTCGAAGCTGTAGTGTCTTGGGTCGATTAGAACTGTACACGCCGAGTGCTACATTGTTGACTGGAAATTGTACTGTCCGCTATTCCTCATATCGCTTGCTTATATGGTGACTACACCTCAGCTCCCTCCAACAAGATGAGATGAGTATTACCTGTAATTGGGGAAAGGATTGTAGCTTCTGTAATTAGTGCTAATTAGTTATGCTATTAAGATAATGAGGTAATGGAGCGAGTATAAGATTAACTCGCAACTCGTGTGTTGCTCTTGAGCTGTTGACCAGACCACACACTAGAAATTGAAGGGACGACGACGTTTCGGTCCGTCCTGGACCATTCTCAAGTCGATTGTGAGCTGTCTTCTAGGGGCGGCCCTGGCCGGGCACGAGGCCACTGCCCCTTTACAAAACTTGTGAGAACACTGTCAACTCAATCTTCAGTGCACATACCGTCTCTTATAACGGTATATAAGTCTCTCTTATAACGTCCACCGTTACCTTGTACACATACAGTTAACTGTATCAAGACATTAACGTGACCAGAACCATTATACAACCATCAACAATGCTTGTGACTTTGAGAGTGACTGACCCCGGATCTCACGACGCTGACCGCCACAAACTCTACAGTCTTTGTGCCCAGTAATGACACCATGTCTGACACAACTTGTGACACGTATCTGCAGTTATTTTTAGAGTTAAAGAACATTGTCAACTCAGTCTTCAGTGCACATACCGAAGTCTCTCCTATTACGTCCACCGTCACCTTGTACACATACAATTACCTGTAATTGGGGAAAGGATTGTAGCTTCTGCAATTAGTGCTAATTATTATGCTATTAAGATAATGAGATAATGGAGCGAGTATAGGATTAACTCCCTACACTACCTTCTTCAATAACACATTTAGAAGACAAAGAAATATATATTCATTCATTACAACGCAACACATGGCCTACATCTACATCCCGCATAAAACTATAATAATAATAATAATAATAATTATCTGGTCATATATCTTGCAAGCTGGTTCAATGACGACACATCCTCTCTCCCAAGTATCGCTTCAGAGCGACGTATCGCAGTCAACACTGTTCGTACTGCATCCTATGCCAGTCTATAGTGGTGACTGAACAAGTGTGTGTATTTATACTCCACATATTTTGTAGACTGACACCTATACAAGGTCTTCTGTAGTTATTCTTATGTTCTGATTTACCTGATTTAAATGAAGGACATTATCTCTCTAGTGGCCTCGATGAGGACAGGAATTTTGTTTTGACGACAGTCTCTAATTGAATGCGAAAATATCGCAGAATTCAGACATAGCTCCATCAATAGTGTTCAAGAAATGTGTAAGTACTTCATTCATAATAATATGCTACCAGGAATCTTAGACAAGTATCCAAAATTTACTTACTATATAAGTATTCCATGCACAGGACTAAAGCTGCCGTCCAGTTATAATTGAAATAATTAATAATTATTATAATTATAACTGGACCGCAGCTGTAGTGATGTACATGTTGGATGGGTGTAAAGCTGGATTAGTAACTGACAACAGACTCATAATCTGTGGTCAGACTATGAGTCTGTACTCAATTTAATATAAGACTGTCTCACCGCAGATGTAAGCTGCATGTATAGAGAATGTTGTAGGCCACCAATTCTTCAATCACTTGTGATGTAAAAAGACTATTGGTATACGTTGATGTATTTGTGTAAAATAAGAATATAATTGTGTAACTAGTTTCACAAAATTGTTACTTGCTTAGCAAAATGAACTGTGGGTCATGGGATGCTGCCCTGTGGCACCCCTACATTCTTTCTGTGGGTAATACTTCAATCCAGTTTAGGTGGTTGGACCATTTATCGTTACGTAAGCTATAGAAGCAGGCTCAGTCTCCGTAATTAGTATAAGACGTTAGCTGGTCTAGAAGTGTTCTATGCGCTTTTTGTGTTCACTATACCCCATGAGTGTTTGCTGCGCCCCGAACGTTTCTGCGCCCCTGCCTATTTACTACCACTCGAATTATGTTCGGTGGAAAGAGTTTGCTGTCACAATACATTGTCAGCTGATTCATCAAAACAAGTGCTAAACCACAACATCTTTTGGGCTACCCAGGATAGCCAGGACGCCAGGCGTTTATATCATCTGGAGTCACAGAGTATTGTTAGATAGTCTTCCAGTTGATACTCTGTGCTGGGTGCGGTCCGGCGCTCGCCTTTCCGGGTGTAGCGAGGCCGGGATCTTCAAGTATTTGCAAAGTATGTTTGTTGCCGTCTGTTGCAGTTTGTTGCATGCAACAAAGCAAAGTTGTTTTCCCCTAATTAGGCGATTTATAGTCGTAAGGCTTAGGGTTTTACCTGATAAGGGACCACCAGGGCACAGATGGCTCCTGTGTCATCTTGGCTACCAAATCAACATCATCAAATCAAATGTTATTGCTTTTTGTAAAAACGATTTAGATCTTTTAAAGTGCTCACACTCATCCGAGAGCCTGATCAGCGTCTAAAGGGAAGGAAGGAAAGTAGTGCTATGCAGTGATCTGTTTTGGGCGAGTGTGATTTATAGTATGCCCGAAACGCTTTGCGTAATAGTGGCTTTAGGCATTGTATGTACTAGCCCTATCTATAAATCCATCACTCTTTGTAAACTCTCTTGTATGTATGTACCTTACCTAAATAAACATTTGAACATTTGATTTATGTTTGGATGCAAGTCACATCACACGCAAGACTTTTAACCAGCAGGTTATAAACCTTGCCTAACGTTAACCAACCCAACCCAACCTAAGCAAATACATCCTCACCTAACTGTTATATTTTTGGACAATCAGAAAATGTGTTTTATTGAACCGTCTTGTATACAATTTGACTGCTACGTATATTTAATGCTGATAATTGTTGGGCTCTGATCCTAATGGTGATAATAGAATTAAAAGGTATTAACTTAGTGTTTTATTGAACCGTCTTGTATACAATTTGACTGCTACGTATATTTAATGCTGATAATTGTTGGGCTCCGATCCTAATGGTGTTAATAGAATTAAAAGGTATTAACTTAGTAATAGGAAGTAAGATCTTCACCTTAGTATGTTGTAATTACTGTGTTTTTTAAGAATATTTGGAAAGCTTCAAATTCTTGTGATTTAATAATGAGTAAAGCTGTGGCTGGCACAACCGCATTCAAGACTATTTTGTACATTAAGAGTTGGTTTTCCAGTTTGTCAGCTGAAAAATGTGTCAATGACAGCTTATTAGTGATAAATGAAAGCTTTTTATCATATAGTGTAATTTCAAAGCCACATTAATAATAATTTATTAAGTTACTGATTATTTCTTCAGCTTTCTAGGATCACTTTGAATTATATGACTATTTTTTTTTCAGACATGAGAAGGCGTGCCGGCACAAGATGACTACAGAAGAGAATCCTGTGTGGACAGAGTGGATGCCACTCGGTAGCTTGTTGGACCAGTTGCCACAACAATTCCAGCGAGGTCTTGGGGCTGCTGACCTGTTGCTGACTTGCCTGGCAACTCTGCCACAGCACTTAGTTTTAGGCACCAATGTGGGGCTTGTTTACTTGGCTCATTTACCATCAGCCAACCTCATGAGACTCAAGTGTGAAGTAAGACTTGAATAGGAATTCATCATTGTTTCTTTTTTTGCATACAGAAGTGACATTAGGAAGATTTAGTAATGAATGTTATTACAGTATTAATAATGTGGATTTTGCATAGTCTTGAATTAGCATAATGTTAAGTGTTGCTGGTACAGTGCTGTATTTTTTTTCATTAGATGCTTGACCAGACCAAACACTAGAAAATGAATGGACGACGACGTTTCGGTCCGTCCTGGACCATTCTCAAGTCGATTGTGAGAGTGAGACAAAATCGACTTGAGAATGGTCCTGGACGGACTGAAACGTCATTGTTCCTTTATTTTCTAGTGTGTGGTCTGGTCAACATATTTCAGCCACGTTATTGTGACTCATCGCCAGCATTAGATGCTTCATGCTCTTTGTCCAAAGGCAGGTCTTTGCTGCCACCTTTGTGCCACTGCTTCTGCTTTGGTAGACTCACTGTGGGTTGATCTGGTTTCCCTGGTTTCAGGCTTGTGTTTCTCAGGTTGTCCACAGTGTCATTCAGTCTAGCCAGCCTGTGATCTACTCTCATGCCTATCATGTTCATAGGTTTGCAACACTCTTGACTCTACTGTATTTGCCAAAGTGTCTTGGGCTATTTTCAGGAGCAGGGGTTTTGTGGCAGGCAAACAAGGTTATGGTGGTCAGGTATCTCTTGTCTGTCCCTGGTCCTTGTCGGTCTTGTGTGGCCTTGTGCGTCAAGGCCCGTGGTTCTTTCGTCATTATAATTCCTGCGGTACTCCCTCCTCCCTGGTATTTCCCCTTTATTTCCTTCTCTGTGGGTAAGTAACTTCAGGGAGCCACAAAGGACTCCCCCCTCTCAGAAAACCAGCATTTTGAAACATGAATTTTAATGAAATGCCAATTTCTGAGTGAGCCCCAATGGCTCCCTAATACCCTTCCTTTCCCAGGGAGTCGGGAGTAATTTTTCCATCATCATAAAACTGAGGATGGAGCAACCGGCTAACCTGGTTTGCCTCCCTTCTTTCCCCAAATGAGGTGGGGGGAGGTGGGGCGTATGAGCATGTGCTAGTTTCATTAACATTCGATCGTTTGTTTTCATTATTGGGGAGTTCTTTTGGAGATTTTGAGGTGTTGATCATACCTTATAACCAACAGTGGTCCGTTTTGATTTGCTGACTTTATGGGTGCTTCTCCAGTGGTAACATACATTAAAATTCACTGACAATTTTATCATAGTACCACTGCTCTCTGCACCTCTTTAAATGGGCAATTTAAAGAGGTGCTTTTGGCTGGTGACAATTCTGGCTTTTGGTCCTTGGTAGGCTGAAAAGAACTTCACGATTGATGCCACCTAGTAGTGTGGCACTGTATCAACTTTGTAGCTTCAAGGAGTCACTGGGGCTCATCGAGGATCTTGGATTTTCATCGTATTCAATGCTTGTGTTTTGTTGAAAATTCCCATTGCATGGGTTTTACTAAACTGCAATTAAAAATGTCATCACAAAACAAATGGTAAGAATTTGTATCCTTCTTTGTTGATATTTAATTTACTATGTTGAGTGGGTTAATTCAATTGGTATGTATGATGTCTAATTGATGTTACAGGTTGGTCTAAAGTTAACAATCTATTATTATTTTGCAAGTGAATTAAAAACATGGTTATTAATTGACCTAGATTCATTACTGGAGTCTGGCTCCAACAACTAAAATGTCTGAATGTTTTGTGTGTTCTCGCACTGTTTTTTCTGAAAGGTGATCTCATGCCCTGCACAGACGTAACACACTTCTTCATTCCAGGAAAGATTGTACAGTACATGTTGAGATGTAATGTGTTCTAAACGAACATTATAATTTTCAGAATCCGTTGTCACCATTATCAAGTGTAGCAAGTTTACGAACTGTTGATGACATGATTGCTGCAGGAGCTGTTGATGGTACTCTAACAATTTTTCAACTTCCTAGGGTAGCCAATTTTCAGGATGCACAGTCATCATCTACATCAGGTAAGTTCTTAAATGGGTATCATCAAAATATGTAGAGAGTTTGATAAAGAACAAGATATTTACTTGTGAAAATATATAACATTAAAAATAATTCCTAACAAAAGTTATTATAAATACAGTAATTCTAATTTTGGTGTAAATCTTTACATAAATTTCACAAATACACAAGTGTGCATACTCGCTCAATGTTTTTGGACACCTTGGCTGTCAGTTAGGGCTTTGTGGCCTGTTCACTAGTCCAGCCTGAATTGTTGGCACCTTCCTTGTCGGGTGCTCATTATGGTGTGAAACTTTGCAGCTGTGGTTTGGGTGACTAGACGTCGACTTCTTTGCATCGGTGTGATCTCGGTATCTGCCATTCCAGGGTGGATTCCCTGACTGTGAGGCCCTCATTGTGGATGCCTTTCAGCTAGCTTGGTCAAGTTGGGGGTGCATTTACCTCTTTCTCCTGGTCTGGCTGTTGCTCTGAGTGCTGACATGACTAGAGTCTTACAGGGGGGATTGTGATTCTTCTAGCTCCTTGGTGGCTGGCCCAGCCTTGGTTTCAGGCACTGCTTGCTCGGTGTCTGAACCTGGGTGTCTTTCCACTGCTCCGGCTCTTTCAGAGGGTCAGGTGGGTGATGTTCCTCACTGGTTCGACCTTCTCTTTTGCTCTATACGTTTGAGCTCTTTGGGGTGTATTTATCAATATCTGTAAGGTCATCAGGTGGCTGGTTGGTGATGTCCCCATTTGCAATCTTCTTTCCGGCGACAGTACTGTATGAGGTTTCTTGGTGATCTTTTCGGCCAGCACTTTATCTCCTTTCGTTGTTGCCCGTCGGTTTCCGGGTAGGCTGTTTTGTCCTTTTACTCCTGACTGTTTCTTGATCAGCATCTCTTGCTGAATACTGTCGCCTCTTATCATACAGCATTGGTGAAGTCGCTCCATCTTATGTTTGGGGTTAATACTACTTTGGCCCCATTTTGCAAGCTTTCTCGCACTGTGTTTCATCTCCAGCCTAGTCATGTGCTGCCTGAGCCTGCTTGGTTTCTGGACCAGGTTCTTTCTTTTCTCTCTTCCTGCTTGTTTTAAGGTGGCCCTATGGTCCTGAATTTTTTTTATGCTGTGTTTTTTGTTTTCTTTGGCCTCTGGTTGTTTGGCTGGGGGTGTTTCATGCGCTTTGTCCGGTGGTGGCTTTATGCTGCTGCCTTTATGCCATCGGTTCTGCTTCAATGGACTCATTGTGGGTTGCTCTGATTTTCCTGGTTCCCTGTTCCAGGACTCGTATATCTCAGGTCATCCACAGAGTTATTAAATCTAGCCAGCCAGCCTGTGGTCTACCCTTGTGCCCATGATGTCCTTTAGTATGCCGCTCTGATGGCTGTGTTTGCTAATATGTCTTGGGCCAGTATTTGGGTGTGGGAGATTCTGGAGTTCAAACACTGTTTTGGTGGCCAGGTATTGTATCTTGTGGACGTCCCTGGTCCTCGGCAGCCTTCATGCTGCCTAGGACCAGGGGACCTTAAGCTACACAAAGCTTGTGTAGCTTTGGGTTGTGTGTTGTGGTCTATGGATGTTTTCTTTGGATTTGATACCTGAAATAGTCTCTCCTCCCTGGTAAGTGCTCCTTTTCTTGTCTTCTCTGAAGGTAATTAGCTTCAGGGTACTGAAGGGGCTTTCCCCAGAAAACGAGTGTTGAATGTAATGAAATGCTAATTTCTGAGTGAGCTCCGAAGGATCCCTCACGCGCACCCTTCTCCAGGGCGTCAATGTGTTTCATCATCACAGAACTGAGGGTGGGTCAAGCTGGCTGACTCAGTGCGCTTCCCTACTCCACCCAAACGAGGGGGAAAGGTGAGGTAAACTAGCGGGTGTTAGCTGCACAAAATTTTGGTGTATTGATGGCGTTCTTTTGGCAATTTTGAGGCTGCAGTCTCGTTTTTAAACCATGCAGTAGTTTGTTTTGGTTTGCCTAATTTTCTGGGTGCTTTCTTGGTGATGGTAAGTATGTTTAACTTTAAATGTAAAATTTTCATAGACTTTTGCTCCCTGCACCTCTGAGGGGGCCAGGTTTTGGCATGTGGTCCCTGGTAGACCAATAGAACTCTGTGACTGATGACACCTGATAATATGGTACTGATCAATGTATGATAGCTTTAGAGAGTCTCTGGGGCTCACCCTGAAATTGGTGTTTCATTACATTCAATGCTGGTTTTTTAATTTTGAATCTTAAAATTTTTATTTTACATTCAAGTTTCTCATTTTTCAGATTCAAGAGTGCTAAGGCCAAAAGGTATCATTGCAGTACAGCCTACTGTCAAACGTTTTACAGTAGCAAATGTTCACAGTACTAGGATAACTAGCTTGACCTGGAGTCGAAATGGGATGCGACTCTTCTCTGGAGATGCAAATGGTGTAGTTTCAGCAGTAGAAATCAATTATCAAACTAGTGAGTGCACAGCCAAAAAGCTCTTGCTGGAGAAAAGTAGTATAACACAACTATCTTACCACTATCAGCTTTTGGCAGTATCTACCCTAGAGAGAGCTCTTATATATAATTTGACTCAAGGTAAAATCCATCAGGTTGGTCAGAAACCCCGCAAATATTTGGGGTTATTTGGATGTATATGGCATCCTACAATCTCGTGTTCTGAAGCTTTGCTTTATACTTCTCGGCCTGGACTGAGACTCTGGTCATCAACTAGTGAGGGGGAAGTCATGCATACTCACATCATAAAAGAATTGCCAGAAACAGCTGCAGCACGCTTGTTAAATCCTAGCATCGAGAAGCCTAGGGAAGGTGAAAAGTTTTCATTTGGGCTTTTACATATGCTTGGCACATCTCATATTGTTTCATATAATCCACACTGGATCTTTATAGTAGATGTAAATAGCTTGAAAGTGTTAAGTTATAGTGGACAATTCCGACATATAACTGGAGTAGCTGTCTCGGACAGAGAAATATATGTGTTAGAAGGATCCCGGTATGTTGCTTGTCTCAGCACTGAACCCCTTGAAATGGGAGAGAAGGTAACTCCTCCTCATACATGGATTTCTTCTTTAACTGAAGCTGAGAATCTGCGTGACATTGGCTCCCGGCTTGTGTCTAGAGGATCTGGAATTATTGAACAAATTGCTCGTGTAAGTGGCTCTGTTGCAGCTAAATTCTCTGAACATGCATCCTCAAGTGCAATAATAGGACACGATGCCAAGAATAATCAACAGCAAGGATTTAAAAAGACTAACCCAATGGCTACTTCACTCCATCAACCTTCACAGAAATTACAGCAGCATGATTATCTTGTACCAACTGCTGATATTGATATAAAGAGAGAGAAACAGGGCCATCATAGATCATCATCATCCGGAACAATACAAGAGAGTGAGCAGTTTCCACGTTCATCAGCCTCTGCACATCCACGAATGGTGCAATCTGTCAGCAGCTTTTTTCCTTCCCTCTTCTCATCTCCGTTACTTATAACATCTTTGGGGAAAACTCCTCCCTTGCAGGATATATACGTTACGGTAAGCACAAGGATAAAGTAGTACTGTTTATATCTCGGCATATTTGTACAAGGAATTTATTATTTATTATGTGTGGTCAAGAATATATTTTGGAATAATTCTATAAATTAATGCTTTGTAATTGGTGACATGGATTAGTATATGTGATCAGACATCACAGTAATTGCTTTGTCAATAAGGATTACACTGGTGAATTAATATGAAAGAAGCTTTACCTATGTAGTAGGCAGTTTGAATGAGGGGACTAGATAGGTACAATCTTGCCATCACACAGGAGTAATACAAAATATTACAGTACAGTACTGTAATACGATACTTTGTATTATTCATGTGAAATGTCAAGATCCTACCTATGTAGCTCTTCCCCATTCAAACTTCCCATTACATGGGTTCAGCCTCCTTTATATTAATTCACCAAAGTTATCCTTCTAAATTACCCCATCTGATGGTACTTTATTTGGTACAGTATGTGCAATAGCTAGGTGTATTAATGAGAAAAAAGTAATAAATGTGATAAGCGAAGAAAGTTAATAGAAAACTGAGAAAATATAAATTGAATGAAATGGAACAGTGCTGTTAATTGTAAAATATATTGTTCATTATCATTTATTTTCATAGTGTCAAGTGAAATTAAATTGCAACCGTGTTGATTCCAGAGATATGTTTCATGTTCAATATGAATCTGCTTTGTTCTCTTGTTTTTTATTTTCTTCTAGTTATCTTTCAATGTTAATACGATACTGTATATCTTTTCATATATCTTTTCCACCTTTTTAACTAAATTAATTACACGATACAATATGTGTTATAGTTATCATAACATTTGAACTCCAAAATGTGCGATATTTGATGATTTGTTGTAGGTGTATTGACAGTGGGTTGTGCAGTAATATGCGTTATGAAGTGATACCTATACAGTAAGTACAGTAGATGGTTCTGAAATGCATTTACAGCCACATGCAGGCGGTGGTGACAATATATGCCTCTGAGCATTACTTTGTAAATGCGCCAGACTAGTACAACAATAAAAAGAATTTGTTTACTCTTTTCTCAAACATTTCTGTAACTAAAAGAATATATATGTTAAATAGTGATTTTTTTTTTCTAGGGGCTGTAGCAAAAATGTCTTGTCAAAATTAAAGCCACAGGGCAAGGGTTAAAAAGAGCAGAAAATCTCACAAGTACGATTTTTCAGGGCGAGATGGAAGTTTCTGGAGACTTTGAAGAAATTGTAACAAGTTCTCAGATTGTTGCTCAAGAAGGTGGTGACTCTGAGCCATTGGTTCAAAGAGAGAAGCCAAAAAAGAAAATGAAGAAGAAATATGGTGAGTCTCTCTTCCAGTGTAAACTAAGAATTTCATTTAACTGTATAAAAGTTACTTATCATTCTTAAAAGGACTTTCAGTAAACTCTGTAGATGATGTCAAAATGCATTGAAGTGTTGTTTCCTTATTCACAAAAATATTAATTTATGTGTGCTTGAGGCAATTAACTTAATGTTTTCATTTCATATTCCTCTCATTTTCAAATGATGACCCCTAGAATGCCACAATACATTTGATAGCTTATGATGCATTACATTCCGGCAACATTTGAGTTCTCAATGTAAATCATTTTAATTATTCATTAGAGGCAATTAAACATTCATAACATGCAATAACTAATTTTATTTAATATTTTATTTAGATGCTATTCCCTCACCGGACACACTAAGTATAAACAGTTTCAAGTCAACATCAGATACAAGTGATTCAGCTAGCAGTGGAACACCATCAAGCCTACCGGTGGTTTCTCCTGTCGTACCTCCTGTGGGGCCTCCTGTTGAGCCTCCCATGGTTTCTTCTTGTGTGCCCAAGGGTCACACCCATCAAGATGTGCCTGCATCACGAAGTACAGACTCTTCACAGACCATTCAGCCTAAAGATAAGAATAGTGGATTGATAACAAACGAGAGAACTATAGAGAATTTGGAAACTGTTTGTGATAATCTTGTTGAGGGGCCTTGTAAAAGAGTTGATTTTGAAGAATCTGAAGAAAATCATATTGCAGACAAAGTAGATTTTTCAAGTGTTGATACTAGGACATATGATGATTTTAAAAGTGATATACAACAAAAGGAGAGCATTTTGGCAGAAATTCTTGATCTTGGTTGTTTAAAAATGGATCATGAAATGAAATCAAGTGAAGAAAATGTAACTGAAACTAGAAGCTCTGAGGACTGCTTAATTCTACACAGAGAACATAGTTTTGAGAGTACTGTTTCAACCCCAAGTACTTTGAAGGAGTCAAGTCCTGCTCCTAGTAATTTAAGCACTTGTGATTTTTATGCCCAATTTTACACTTGTGATAATAGCTATAGTTCAGTAGACAGTGGCACCGATATTTACAGTCATCAAGAAGTCGCAGGCTGCACTAACACTGTTACTGATCGTTTCCTGTTAAGAGATGGAGATGAGCAAATAGCAAGTAACATAAGTGAGGACAGACATAGTTGTTTAAGTTATGGCCCACCATCTGGGAGCAGTCTCTTATCTCTTGGAAACAGGCCACAAGCTGAGGCACTGGAGCAAGCCACAGGTGACTCAAAAGACATGCACACTGTTACAGATTCATCAGATGTGGCAGATATTAGTTGGTCATATGCTACCTCAGATGTACAAGAATGCTTTGAATATGACGAAGAGGAAATGACCGGTGGATGGATTAGACACAGATTTCCAGGCAGTGTTACCAGTTTGAGTGTTTCAGAAAATAATGTTGCATTTGTTGATGATTGTAACTGCATTTTTTTTAAAGATATTAATGCCGAAAGCAAATCTTGGAGAAAGGCTAAATTGACTGCAAAAGCTTCACAGATTTCCAGTTCACCAAGTGGGGGTATAATGTGGATACAGTTTGTCTCTAATGTATATGCAATCTGTAATCCTAAACTGGAGCTGCTACCAACATCAAAAATGGTGCCTGTTGCCAGGAATGTTCTACAAATGTGTGTGGATGAAGAGCTTACATGGTACATCAATCAGGAAAACCAAGTAAGAACATGATTCTGTTATGTATTCTGTGAAAAGAATCATGCAGCCCTAAGTAATATACCAAAAGTATTTACAAAATTTTCTTTCCTAGTTTTGATGTGCCAGTAGGTGTGGAGCTTATATTAAAAAATGCATAGGTTTTGATAAAAAAAACACTAGTTTCATCAGTACGGTACATGAAACCGAGTATCAAGATAGCTTATTTCAAGATCAGAAGTACCTAATGTTTTGTATTCATAATTTAATCTTCAATCTTGTTTTGATGTGTATTTAAACAAATTGTTTTCCTAATTTGCCACAAGGATGTATGTACTTTTCACTGTTTTCTTCTCATGTATAGCTCTGTGAAGTGTCTGTGGTTAACAGAAGGCTCCTATTAATGTACAGTGAGAGTGCTCTGTCTCTTGTGGCTATCCCTATAAGGTAACTTATCAGAGAGAGATTGTGTCAAGTTACATCTAGGTTGTTCCATTGCAGGTTTCCACTTGTTCTTACCCACAACTCTGATCTACCTGGTAATTCAACCATACATCCATTATTATTACCCCTTTTCCCACTTGCATTGGGTAGGGAGGCACCAGCTCGGAGATTAAAAAAAAAATAAGGTGAATAATAGTGAATGAAGATTATAGATCGTAAAAAAGGAAAACTATCACTTCATCCGTTGTATCATTTACACTATAGAGCATCGTAGATAAATGAGCACCACCATGCTCCAGCAGTCATCCAGAGCATCTCGACACTGCTTCGATTGATCGGGTGTATGGTGTGTCTCATAAATTGTCATGATATACAGTTCAATATCATCTTACTTTGTTCCTTGTCACACACCATGCATTGTTCACATACTATTGTTGTTTTCTCACACACCCTGTTCCCATGTGTCTCATTGTAAATATAGTAAATCTTTTCTCCCGTTTCCTTAGTCTCTTATACACACGTCAGTTTGTGCTGCTTGTGAAAAGGTTTCACCTTATCATGTTCCTTACTGGTGTATTGTATTCCAAACAAAATATTGTGTTACAGTGAGTATAGCTATTATATTAAAATGTGGTTTACACTCTTCTATATGCACCCTCTGCATAGCTTTTCCTATCAGTAAGTGTGTGTGAGAATTGCTGTGCTGTTGTAATTGATATGTAGTGGTAATTAATATTTCCCTAACATTCATTTAACATCAACTTTGCTTTTTATATTTTGTTGAAGAGGCAATCACTATTATTTTATAGGAGCATTGGTTAATATATAGTTAAATTTTCTAGATAGAAATATATAAATTCAATTCTTAATTCATTTATGCATTGTTAGGCCAAATGTTTTAATTTAAATGGTTCAAATTATACATATAATGAAGTGAGTTTTTGGTAGTTACAATTCTTGTCAATATCTAGGCATTAATAACATGACAAAATATTTTTACAGGTATGTGTGCAACCAAGTTTGAGTGACAAAAGCCCTCTTATTGTACGGTGTGAAGATTTTAAGATGGTGCAAATTGCTTGTCGTAACCAAGTGGTGTGGGGTTTATCTGACCAAGGACATGTGGTTTTCAGGTATATATTATAACATTTTTCCCAAAAGTCAATAATTCTGATTATATAACTGATTAGTGGTGTAATGCTCAGCCTCAATCAGTAACATTTATTTGCCAAATTCTGCACATTCAGTGGATATTCAGTATTCGTATAGGCAGTGTGCTTTATAAATCCCAAATTATATTTATTCAACATGAAATATGAGATTTATTCTCTTACAGGATAGGTGTGACTACTCAGTCACCTTTGGGCCATGATTGGGGAGTGATGGAGGCCCATGACATGCTTGTAGTGACTCTGGCACTGGGACCAGGAGAGAGGGGGTGGATAGTGGATGACAAGGGCCGAGTATACTTTCGACTTGGAGTTTGTGCCAAGTACCCACAGGGAAGTGATTCTAAATGGTGGCAGGTGAGTTAAGTTTGTTTTGTAATATGATAAATATAATATTAACAAGTTTGTTTCCATTAAATGCTTCCCTCCTTTTTGCTTCACTTATTTTTGAGGTTGTATTGGAGTTATTCTAAATATTCTGGTGTGTGATTTAATTTTCTGTACAATATTGTACTCTTGTGCTCATCAACCTTATTCTCAAAATAAATAAAATTGTGCAACCCCTGCTGTATTTGTATTACTGTATTACCCCCTATTATACTGTATCCTTAATAATTAAGGATACAGTATTAATATCCTTACTCAGTCTTTAATTTAAATTTCAAACTACCAAATCCATTCATTTTAAATACATATTTTACCTTGCATATTGTAGATATTTGCTGTGCATTTGCCTCTTCCAGCTATACATCTGCTTCAACAGAGGCCATTATACATTATAATTGTATGGGGGCATGAGAACAGACTTTAAATATCCAACACTTTTGAAGGTTGCCTTTAACGCTATATGAAAACACACAACACAGTGTCCTTTTATATATTGTATAACATTTTGTATACATAACATATTGCCCATAATTCATTTTGTATACATGACATGTTGCCCACAATTCTTTAAAAATTAAGGTACATGTAACATGTTTAACCCTTGAAGTACAGTTATCATCATTCTGATTCCTGGGCAAATGCGGTTATCGTCATTTGCCAATTTAAGTTAATATTTACAAGTTTGTATACAATGATGCAGATTGAATTATAATACATCTATATGGATCCACTACGACAATTAAACAAAAATTCCAAACATTTTCGTTTTTCACCACATTATCAAGGAAATACAGACAGAAAGACATAAGGGTTTAGGATTATATACCCAACTACACTGGACTAGACAAAGATCCATTAGCTAAAATATTGATTAATGGAAGTGACATTAAGGTGAGATGATTAAGTGGATGTTAACTGGGTATTCCCTCAATCTTGGAATGTACTACACATACACTTACTGTTTACATAATTTTATACCTATCAGAAATCGTACTAATTATAAAGTTATCTAATTTATAACTAACTGACTCTAACAGCAAAGAAGTGGGTTACAAGATACTTTCTTTTAATAAGTGCTATGAACAAATTTATTTGGAATATAGGTACAGTATATATATAACATTAGAGGCCTAGACACAATACTCAGTGAACATAAAAATCCTCCAGTGTATGATGTTATATCTGATATGATGAAAATATGGTGTGCAAAGTTTTTCTTTCATAACAATGATGGTTGCTGTTCTTTTTTGTCTTGTCCCTGTCGGCAGTATTGATTCTCAATTCAGATTATCTTTGTTTATGTTTGGAAAGTCGACCTGATAGCAATAAATCATTTGATTGTTATTTCACATAAAAAGATATTGTACTTGCATACTGCAGTTATATATATTTTACAAATTCACTTCTTATTTGTTTGTTTCCGTGCTAATGAAAAAGTATGATGTTCCCAATTTGTGTGTAAGGTCTTATTGTTATATGCTTCTGTTAATTATAATAATGTTTTGATGGGGTTCTATTTAATTTTAGGTTGTAACTAGTGACTATATGATGGAGTTTATGGAAGGAGAGCATGGCCGTGTCATGCTTAGTGCATCATCAAAAGGAATCTGGTTAGCTCAAGAAAACTCAAACTGGTACTCTGTACATGATCCAAAATGCACAGGTAATAAACCTTCAACTGTGGTTTATTATATTTAAGGGTTAATCGAGATCTGATCAAATGTTTGTTATTAGTTATAATTGTAAATGTGCTTTTTTTCATAAATTTCAGTTGTGAAAGAATATGCATTGGTTGGTCAGTCAGTTTAAGTGGTGTTCAGTCTGGTTAATAACAAGATTTCCTATATTCTAAAAAGTTTATCCATAGTCACCTTCCCTAGAATCAAATTGCATACAGTACATGTAGTGTTGCTCTGCTCAGCAGTGTAAACCAAATTATGATCACTAATTATTATTATTATTATTTTTTAAATGCTTAGGAGTTGGTGGCTACTCAGATACTGTATACTAGTATTTAAAGGAACAGTGTTATAACAGAATTGCCTGTAATATATGCAATATTAGGAAACTTTCTTTTGACTGGTAATAGTCTAGTTGACTGACCCCTCATAAAAAATTAATGGATTTAAATTTATAATACTCAAACATTCATATGAGCTTGTTGCCTATGTCAACATTGTGTCATTGTAGTGCTTAATTATGTAGACGTTCATTTGCTTGTATCATTAGTGAAAATTAAATAATTCTTTTGAGTGTTTTGTATTATATTTTATTTTGCATTTATTTTCACATAAATTAATTTGTAACAGTCTATTTCACTTGGTTGAAACATTATTTTTTATTTGAATGTGGTTTTGTTATGGTTAATACAGTATAAAATTTGCATGTAAACGGTGACAAAAAAGTAACAATATCAAACATTTGTTTACTGAACTATATTATATATTAGAACTGCACCTAATCCAGTTACTGAAAAAAAAGGATTTTATTTATATTATAATACATCCTGGAAAATTAATAAAGGTGCATTCATATTAAAGTAAAGGTGAAAGATTATTGGGGTAATGATAACCATAAAGTTAAATATATGTTGGATGGTGTGGCAGAGGGTGACGAGCTGGATGGTTTCCCATTGTTGGGGACAAGAAGCCTGTTAGGCTTCTGGAGGTAACCCTTGGTTATTTACTGACCCCTTCTCGGGATGCAACCTACAGTAGTTGCCTGCTTCTCCTGTATCTATTTACTGCTAGATGAATAGAGTCATTAAGTGAAAGGAAATATACCACATGTGTCTGTCCTGCCACAGAAATCGAACCCAGAATGTTGTGCTTACTTGTATGTGAAGGGAGAGGGTAATTAGTAGTAGTCTGAGAACTATAGGGGGAATTAGTGTGCAGTACTTAGCATCCAGGAAAAGTGTGTGCAGGGGGGGCAAATTAGGAGAGAGCAAGAAATAACAGAATTCAGTATAGGATAGGGAGGGGAACAGGATGGATTTTGGAAAGGGACATTGTGTACAGATTACATTTTTATTGTAAGAATGGTTGTTGAAATGTTTCTAGAAATTGGGAAAAAGTTTTTTTTTGTTTTAGTTTATCAAGAGAGATTTTAAATGAGTCATTGACAAGTTTTGGGTCTAGAGAGGTATGCCTTTGCATATGTTATTATTTGGGGTTTCTGGCAAATTTAGTCTACCTATTGTAACTAAAACCAATATGTTGTCCTTCAGTAAGTATCTGTGAGATTTAATTTAAATTATTTCAATATTCCATTTTTGTATCAATCATTTTGTGTATCAACCCCTTATTTAAAAATTGGAAGATTCATGCATTTATTTTTACTTGCATGTCCAGGTCATGTTTGGTCTGTGTTCAGCGAAGATGTTTGGTCTACTATCTGTGCCGAGGGCTTGTACACAGACCAGGGAGCCATCTGCTGCCTCTCTCCTTTAGGACAGCTATTTGTTGTAAACCCCAACACTGCCTCTTGTGTGGTGAGAATGAAATTATTTTTTCTTAATTGATGTAGTTTATGGATATGTAAAATTCTGAGGAAATCTTTGGAGCAGGGCAATGGAATTGAACTCTCAGCCTCAGCCACCCAAGGTGCACGCATTACCCACTGGACCACAATGTGTCTGGGGTGTCTCTGGACGAGAGTTGGATTCCATTGCCCTGCTCCAAAAGGTTCTCTCTTGGATATATCATGCTACTATGATTTAATTGTGCATGTAAAGTTCTGTTCTATAGTGGAGTCTGTAAATTTATCATATATAAGCCAAACTAATATATTGAGCATATAATATTTTAAAATCTAAGGATGTTATTTACTGTACTGTATATGTAAATCAGGTAGCAAGTTACCATTCTTCTTGTCTGACAATGTTCATTCTTCCTGATAGTTGTTTCTTTGCATGTTTTTATTTTTATATAGCTTAAGATAATTACTGTACTGGGATAACACTTTGTTGACCCACTTTTTATTTATTAAAAATTAATTAACTATGATTATTGTGCATCAATTAATGAAGGACAAATCTTTCAAATGTCAGTGTACAAGAGAGGTAACTTGTATGTTACTTCTCTCTAATGTTGGCCAAACCACACACTAGAAATTGAAGAGACGATGACGTTTCGGTCCATCCTGGACCATTATGAAGTCGATTGTGTCTATTATCTGCTCCAAAGATAATGATTCAGGATGGATCATTATGACGACGAAACGTCGTTGTCTCTTCAATTTCTATTGTGTGGTTTGGTCAAAAGTTTTCAGTCACATTATTGTGACTTTTATCTGCACTTCTCTCTAATCTTTTTTTTCAAGGCAATGGAGAAAATATTTGTTATTAAAATTCCAAACAACAATCTTGGTTTATAATCTATGTATTTACTGTAAGTTTTGAAAATAAGAGATTCAGTCACTGTTAGTTGCCTAGTGAATATCAGTTAGTTATTGTAGTGAACATTGGCAATTAAGGGAAACCAACCAGTAGGCTGGGCTAGCTTGCTTGCTAGCCTACTGGTCAGGGAAAATTAAGCCAATGTGTCTAGCAATCTCCTGGGTTCAACACCTACCTCCAGAGGCAAGGCTTAACATCTGGCCTGGCTTGTGATTAAGGTAAAGTTTTGCTGGGACTCTAGATGCGGTTTATAAGATTCCACAGTTTTAAACAACCATTGCCTATAGGATAGGGATATTTCAGTTTTAGGATGTGTTCAATTATTATTTTGTGTAACAAATTACTGTTGATTCTTTTTGTGTTTAGAAAATTTCCCAGTTACATATGTTAGTATTCTGAGTTCATGATCCTGTGTATTTTTGTGTTTTAAGTACTGTACTCATGTGGTCCTTCTAAGTAACTGCTTAGATTACAGCATCCTCCCTTGTCATTAATTATTTAAGCTGCATTTCAAAGTAACTTCACCCCCCCTATGGAAGAATTAGGGATACACACTCTGGGTATTAGAGAAGCTACCCTTCTTAGCCATTTAGTGTACTGACGTTGGTGTCAGATCTAGAAGGTGGTGGCAGCTTTAATGGGCAAAAAGTTCATTAAATTTATATACTGTAATAATTTTTAGAAATTATAAAGTTCTTTACTTTCTGAAAATTAAGTTCACAAAATATTTATTCATCCCAAACATGATCCATACTCGAATTTCTTGAAAAGAGTCTTGAAATGACAAATATAAGACTTTTCATTATGATTTTTCCAAGGTGAATATTATTGTCCTTCATTAATTGATGCACAATTATCTTAGTTAATTAATTTTAATAAATAAAAAGCGGGTCAACAAAGTGTTATCCCAAGACAGTAATTATCATAACTTTGATGAATTTGTAATAAAAGTTATTATTATAGAGTACAGAGTTTTAGGGAGAAAATACAAAAGTCATCTTAATTTTGTTAAAAGTCTTGCTAAAATTCAGTGTTGCTTCCCGTGACCTTTCACAATATTTATGGGGGGTATCACGCTTCATTATCAGAGTTTTGAGACAGCTAGAAGGTTTTATGCTTAAAGAAAAACAATTTATGGAGGAATATTTAGGATTGTTACATTTTGCATGCAAATCTCCAAATTAAAAAATACGTTACAACTTTTCACGTGTGACTATTTTCAGCCTTTTGACTTGCCTAAGAATGAATGTGTCATGTGCGTGAGCCAACGTCCAGAGGCCATGTGGGTTCTAACAGCAGCTGGTGACATCTTTATCAGGATTGGACTGTCTGCAAAGTCTCTACATGGGTCACATTGGAAACATCTCGACTTGAGCCAAATTGGTATGCATTGTGTGATACAATATATTGCAATTTTTAATTCATCCTAATTCATTATTATTGTTTCCCCACATTTATTCCTCCTTTCATGGGGGTTAAGAGTCATAAACTTGAAGTAAAAAAGTGAATAACTAAATGGAAGAAAATAATATACTGTATTAGCAAAATATATCTTTTGTGTTCATTATATCATTTATACCATATTGCATCATTCAAAAACAAATGCCACCACTCTCCATCAGTCATGTACAATAGCTCCCTCATTACATCATAAAGTGATATGTACAGTGCCCCTTGTGATTTACAGGCTGGCTTGTCCTCCCATACACTCAAAGATATCTGCCCATCTTCTCAGGCTTCTTCTCCTCTAATCCTTAATTCATTCATTCATGTATTCAACATACCAAAAGAATCTTAGTACAATAACACCATATGTTTTTCATATTATCTATTTTTATTGTTGCAAGTCCCGATTTTTGATGTTGATAGAACATCAATTTGCAGGAGTACATCATCACATCATGCATCTTTTCTGATTTTATTTTTTCTAACAAAAAGGCTTTTGTTGCATCAGCTACTTAATTCCCCATTTCACCCACTATTTCTGGCACTTCATTTATTCAGTATTTATTTTACAAAGGGATTACCATTTTTCCACAACCACAACTTTGTTGTAGTCAATTTCCAGTTTGAACATAATTGTGATCATGGTACTTGATCACAATTATGTTCATTGTGGATAGTATAGAAAGTATACTAGTATTTCTATACACAGTATATAAAGACTCAAAAAGTTTTTCTATACCGAATAGCCTACCTCTGTTTTCCTGTACGGTATATTATGAATACAATATCAATATTTTTGTAATTATTCTATGATGATTTAAGTGAATTCCTTACTGGAAGAGATTTGTTCATCATAGGTTTTCAGTAAGACACTTGTTTTTGTGTGAAAGATTACAAGGTGTATCCCTGGAGAAAGTATGGTGAATAGCTAAGATTCAAATGATTGTTTTGATGAAAGCTTTTATCATCCCTGATTGTGTCGTGCAGCTGAAGGATTAAATATATATATTCACTGGGTATATTTAAATAATTTGTTCTCTTAAATATTTTAGTTTACAATATTACTAAATCAATTTCATGATTTCTTGTTTGGCATTCATCATATAGTAGGGTGAAATTATATGTTTTCTTAACAGCTGGATATATGATATGTGGCAAGAATGGTAAACAACCTCTATACATAGCTTAAAGAGTAAGTACTGTACAGCAAATTACTGGAATGTCAGTAGGAAACATCTTCACAACTTCTGAATATAAGACTGCTGTAACTCCAATTTGGGTTCAGTTCCAATTTATTTGGAAGTTTCCTAGTTGACTGTATTGTTTATCTTCAGAAACAGAAGATCCACAATACGAGTGTCTTGCTATATGCGATTTGTTTTATAAGTTTGTGTGTAATGTGCCTGCATGTAGTTAGGTAATCTATATATATATTTTTTTCTACAGGTGACATTCATCTGTGTCATATTTCATGTGGGATGGACGTTGTGTGGGGTGTGGACACTCGTGGGGGTGTTTACATGCGGCAAGGTCGCCTTACTCCTTCAGTAAATGAAAGTCTTCCACCAGCATGGATCCAGGTTGATCCAGTTCCTCTCAAAGGAAATGCTGTGTTCACTAAGGTACAGTATGGTTTTGTTTAATTCAAGCTTTAATTCAATAAATATATAATATATATATATGTCTATAAATAAATTTATTAAATAAATAAATGAATTAAAGTTTAATAAATATCTATACAATTCTGACCATGGGCATTGGGTGATGGTGTGATTTAGTTATGAATGTTAATGGGATTCTTGAGATTATCTTGAGATGATTTCGGGGCTTTTAGTGTCCCCGCGGCCCGGTCCTCGACCAGGCCTCCACCCCCAGGAAGCAGCCCGTGACAGCTGACTAACACCCAGGTACCTATTTACTGCTAGGTAACAGGGGCATAGGGGTGAAAGAAACTCTGCCCATTGTTTCTCGCCGGTGCCTGGGATCGAACCCAGGACCACAGGATCACAAGTCCAGCGTGCTGTCCGCTCGGCCGACCGGCTCCCAACTCAAGTTCAAGTTCTTGGGATGCTCAAGTTCCCAAAAATTCACAGAACAGGAATTAAATTTTAACTCCTGTTAACACTTTCGGCAGGCGGGGACAAAAATTATGTCTATTAATAACTCTACAGAAGTCCGGTGGGGATTCATGTTGCATCCAAAATTAAAATATTTGTTAAAATTCCATTTAATGCTAGATTTTTATGGGACTAGTTTTAAAATGCTCGCCATTAGCTTGTAAATGATTTGATATCAAAATGAATGATGTAGCATGACAATTGAGGACAGAACACTGGAAAGATTATAAATATCCAGTACTTGTGTGGTGATGAGCATCCAAAATTGAAATATTTGTTAAAATTTCATTTATTGTTCGATTATTATGGTACTCATTCTAAAATGCACACCTTTTGATTGTGGACAATTTCATATCAAAATGAACGATGTAACAGGAAACTTGAGGTGAGAAAACTGAAAAGAGTATTCGCATTTTAGAGCGGGTATTGTGAGCACGGGTAATGCTCAATGGATTTTCTGATTTGCTGCGGGTAGCACGCCTTTTTTTTTTTTTTACCTTATATGCATATATACCTTTAGAGAATTCTATTGCAAACAATTTGATACCAAAATGAACGACGTAGCACGAAAATTGACGTCAGAACGCTGGAAAGAGTATACACATTTTAGAGTGGTTGCACGCTCTCGGGTAGTGCTCGGCTGATTTTTTGGGTTAGCTGTGGAGGACACGTTGGGATTTTTTTTACCTTATATGCATATATCCCTTAGAGAATTGTATTGCAAACAATTTGATACCAAAATGAATGATGTAGCACAAAAATTGAGGTCAGAACACTGGAAAGAGTGTATGCACATTTTAGTGTAGGTATGCACACAGAGAAAAATGCCAGGCCGACCTTGGGGGTGGGTTGGGTCGCGCACGGCGGGCTGCACAAAGTGTTAACTAATGATGAAGATGGGCTTCATAGTAAAGAGTTTATGTTGATTCAGACATTTGCTTTCAAAACCTAGTAGGAATGGTATGCAAAAAATATTATAATTCCTTTATGAACTTGGTGAAGAGAGTGACTGAGTGGTAATCACACATGCAGTTGTGAATAGCGTAAAGAGTGGCAAGAAACAAGGGAAGGTAACAGCAACATTGTTTGGTAAATCATGAGCAGCACTGTATCTGGTCTTGTGAAATAGTGGGTTACTGCTGTAAAATATTTGAAGGTGAATGGTGGTGCTGGTTCTCTCTGATGTTTTAATATACTGTATTGGTAATGAACAGCTGATAATTGTAATATCATTTATTCTTCAATTCTAGTACTGCACCTCTGTCTACATTTTAAAACATTGAAAATAATAAAGTGTTAAAGAATTTTTTGCATGCAGACTTTTTAGCCAAGTAACTTGTTGGGCAATTCGATATCTTTCTAAAAGAGGATTATATTTTGCCTGCAAAATCATCGGTTTTGATAGCAAGGAACAGAACTGCAACATACCTTTTTTCATCTGTTTAATAGTAAATTCTTATTGGTATAAGTATTTAAAGACTAGTGTTGCTATGATTCACATATTTTAGCTTTTAGTAAACAGAGATCTTGATACATCATGCCACTAATGCTTTTTAATATTAATCTTTGTTTTGGGTGTGCTATGCTAAGATATTTATGAAACTGTTTATAGGAAAGTGGGATTAGGTTCCTTCTAAGTAAAAAATGATAGTTTTGCAAACTCCAATATAAAGTTATATATATTTTTCATGGATAATTTAAAGTTGTAAATTAGAGTTTAATTTAACAGCTCTATTTACTAGGCATGGGTTACTAACTGATAGAATATTTTAATATCATGACATAGAAACCTAAAATTAAAACCATATTGAAAGTAAATATGAATAGTACATTTGCATACAAATTCCAAAACACAAGTCACAATTTCTTCATTAAAAGTGAAATTATATTCAAATTTGCAGACAAAATGTGGTTTCCCATTATATTCACAAACAACCACCTCCAGGTTTTTGTGGGAATGAAGCTGCACATGGTGTGGGCGGTGGATTCCTGCCGCCGTGTTTACGTTAGAGAAGCCATCTTCCCTGAACTACCTATTGGCTTGTCGTGGGTTCCTGTTGCTGGGCTTTTGGCTCTACATATGTCCATCAGGTAAAAACAAAATAGATATTAAGACACGTCAGAAAACATGTAAATTTACATGGACTCTTATTGGATATTGAAAGTATATATATATATATATGTATTCATTTTCACAAATTATAAAAGTTATTCATTGGTATGTCAATCTTGTTATATAACTACTCTGCTAATTAGTAATTGTTGATAAGCATTAGTCATTACTTTGAGAAATCTGCAATCTAAATTTTTGTTATTCAATATTAAAGGAAAAATATACATATATTTTTCCCACCTCTTTGTTTTGAATTCAAAAGTACTTTTTTCCTTTTAATTTGTCCTTAATTACTACAGTACTGTATCCCTAGTTCTTGGAATTACTGTATATGATAAAAGATTTATGTATAGATGGGTATCCACAATTTTCATATTCTTATAGCTGTGTAATGCAGATGATTTGCCTACATATAAAAGAATTAAGAGCCAAGTGATTTAGGATACCCAGACAGATGGTGATAGAAACACGGTAATAATCAATAATGTTTATAATCTTTATAAGTTAGCGTTGGAGTAATTTGTAAGACAGGGTCATGCAATCTTGTTGAATGCAGATGTCAAGTGCTGTGAAAGTGTTAAAATTAGTGATTTGTGGGTTTAGTAGCCTTATATATATATATATATATATATATATGTCGTACCTAGTAGCCAGAACTCACTTCTCAGCCTACTATGCAAGGCCCGATTTGCCTAATAAGCCTAGTTTTAATGAATTAATGTTTTTTCGACTACCTAACCTACCTAACCTAACCTGACTTTTTCGGCTACCTAACCTAACCTAACCTATAAAGATAGGTTAGGTTAGGTTAGGTAGGGTTGGTTAGGTTCGGTCATATTTCTACGTTAATTTTAACTCCAATAAAAAAAAATTGACCTCATACATAATTAAATGGGTAGCTTTATCATTTCATAAGAAAAAAAAGAGAGAAAATATATTAATTCAGGAAAACTTGGCTTATTAGGCAAATCGGGCCTTGCATAGTAGGCTGAGAAGTGCGTTCTGGCTACTAGGTACGACATATATATATATATATATATATATATATATATATATATATATAAAATCATATGAAAGTGTTGTTGCATTTATGCAACTCTCACACAACACAATTTATCAACCCTCAGAGGGGAAGAAATGCAATCTATTGCCCAGATGCCTTACATGCTTTCACATTGTCTGACCCCTCATACCACCTAGAACAGCCCTCTTCCTAAATGATGCTCAGGTCTTTTTCTAAGACATCCATACCATTCAAGTATATGACAATTCAACCACTCCACACTAAATCACATTTCATTCTTTTACTTGTATTGGAACAAATAGAAAATAATAAACTAATTTGAATTGTTGTCTAAAAAAAAACACACAATATGACCATTTCTTCGAAAATATTGTTCCATGACCCTTAATTCTGCATTTATTTTTCAGTGAAAATGAGGTTTATGCCCTTACTCCTAATGGTGAAGTTTTCAAGCGTGTTGGAGTGACCAACACCAATTATATTGGTGATGCATGGCAGAAAATACCAGGAAACCTTGCAAAAATTTCAGGTAAAGATTAACTAATTGTTACCAACAATGTGTTCTTTTTCAACAAGAGAAAGAGCAAGGCAAGAATAGATTTATTTTTAAATAATGATTAGCCTGTAGTGGCTTCATAAATTCTGATATATTAAAAGGGTCATGACAGACAATATAATATCTGCAGATTATGTCTACTATCACCTTGGTGTTTCTCTGCATGAAAGATTAACTTCATTTACCATAGATGCTAGTAAATGTGTATAATTATGCTAAATTAATGTGCAATACATTTTCCCTGATATGTTTGAGGTACACAGTTTATATAATTATTTATAAAACTACTTGCTCTTATGAAAAGATTGCTAATCCTCTAGTATAGTACTATGGTTTTGTTAAGCAAAAGGAACAAGAAAATAATCTATTTATATAACTTCAAAAATTCCACCCACAAAGTTTTCATGGGTGTCTCAAACTATAGCAGTAGTTAGAAGTGAAATTTTGCTAGTTAACATGCTACATCTGGTCATCATTTTCATTTCATGGAAAGGCCAAAATAGGTAAATATTATTGAAGTTCTGTTGCCTTATTTTTGTCGAGTTAAAAGTTTGTGGTTTGAATTGGTTACAGAGTTCCTCATGAGTAATGACAATATTATCAATTCTATGCCCCCAAAGTCAAACTATTTTTTTTATATAGTATCTATGCTAACCAGTCCCAAAATATATAGTAAATGAAAATTTATAATTACAAGTTCTGTCCTCTGAAAATTTCCATAGTAATAAGCACGTAGCCCTCGCCTTCTGAATTGTGTGGCAAGTCCACGAGCGCAAGTTCATCCTGAGAGACAGCATGTTAATTATGAGGGCACTTTTCCCTCACTACTTTTGAACAGTACTAGTAATGACATTATCCTGTCATGCATCATTCTTAATGATTTACAGCTTTTTATCCTTGGGGTTTCTTCACTAGGTATGCAATCTTAGCTATTTACATGAAATACAAAGAAATAAACCAATTATTCTATACACAGGTGTTGTAAATTTCTATACAAGATTATAATTATTATTTTCAATGAAATGAAGCAATAGTTCTGGTATGAATGAAACTTTTATAATAACTACCTCTTTCACCCTGCTCAGAAATTGAACCCAAGACTAATAAAGTTGTTAGCCAACTGTACATTAATTACAACACACCAAGTCTTGTGGTAGACTTGGGAAGGGTAATCAAAAAGTGTTGAAGAGCAGACCATCACAGGTTACAAAGTTAACTATAGATAAACCTTTTGGAAATTATATTATGTTGAGGTTTAGGCCAGGGACCAGGTAATTAACTAATTAGATTATTGTGTCATATGCATGTGTGGAGTTGCCCCTGTTAATCTGAACCAGAAAGATGTGCTGCAATAAATGTTCTGGAAATAGCATTGCCATTTTTTTTTTTTTAAATATCCACAGCGCTTGATGTGTAAAATATGTTATACACATTTGTACATGTGAGCTAAACATTCTCTCTTCTTTCCAGTTACTGTAGATGACTGCTTGTGGGGTCTGAACAACAGGGGACTCATCTGCCAGCATGATGTATTTAAGATATTGGACTTGCCTAAAGATAAAACTATAAGGAAAAATAAGACCATCTCCTTGAGTTCTGAAACCTTAGATTGGGAAGTATTGTGATAAGCACTATAGCATATTGTAGCATAATATCTGTGGGCATTATGCATACACAACTTATATTAATTCTCAGAGATGGTACTGAAAACTGGAGATTTGTTATTTTACCAATATTTTTACTATATATATATACTGTTCCAATATTTATTATTTTATAATATACTAATAAATTTTATAATATTTTCAGTTTTTTTAATAACTTCCATTGTACACAAACTAAATTGCTATATTCTGTACACTATATACTTTTAAGTATTGCTTTATTACATTTAAGCATAATGCACATTTCATTATATTTGAATATTGTAGTTTATTTTAAAGTAAATATACATTTTGTATACAATATGTATATTAGTACAGTACAGCATGTAAATGTTTAAATGTCACAATTACATTAAAATACTTAATTTGATTTTTTAAATTCAGGTACAGTATTAAAAATATATCTATAACAGAAAGTGTCTTTGGACAAAGTTGGAGGCCATATGCTTAACACTAGCCTCACCCAACTTTGCAGGGGAAATGGTCAGGGTGAACCCCAAGGTAAATACTTTAATAAATATCAGCCTGTAACCCCTCTCCCCTTCCCTATGCGATTATCACGAAATGGAAATGTTTGTTCAGAGTTGGAGGCCAGATGGGACAGAAGTGGGGAGAGAAGGGAGGGAGAGGGGAAGGGAGGGTGTGAAGAAGGGGAAAATGGGAGAGAGAGACTAGCCCAGCCACCACCAGGTACTCTCCCTAATATACCCAATACCTATAATGTTCTTATATTCACACTTACATTATTCTGCCTATCATCCCACCAGAATTATATATTAGTGACATAACAGGTAATAAAATTGTCATGCATGTAATCTTTTCATTCATACTACTGGATACCATAGAGTGAGGAAGCACATTGTTGCAGAACATAGGGAGCAGTATAGGAAAATATGGTTTGCAATAAGGCACTAATTCATATAACCATTTCTACCACACTAAAAGCCATCCTCATCATACCAGAAAGTCACTGTTAATTATACTTTCTCATGTACAAATATCAGTCGTCGTAAACTGCTTCTATGGCACAGTTCATTCAGTTTCCGTATCTTCACTTGCCATGCCTGGTCTTCATTACAGTTCTTGTCTTCGTCACCCCCTACTCAGCATCATCATGCTTTACCCTCCTAGTTAACCACCCTCTCTCTCATCATCTCTCTCCTTGTCATCATCCCTTCTCATTGGCATGGCACCCCCTCCTCTCACCTTTACCCCCCTTCCTGCTCATCCACCCCATCACACCCCACTCTTTAAATCAACAGAACTATGTACTTTTCACCACTCAATCATTGGCGCAATTTAATTTATAATTGAATGAATTATAATTTAATGAATGCAAATTGCACATTTTTGCAATTTGCAGGACTTTTACATTGTTATTATTTTATCTATCCTTGCACACTCATGCTTCTTGGACTGTCCAATTCTAGTAAAACAAGTATTTATTTTCCATGATTGTGCCACACCAGCATCTGCACACCAGGGTAGGCATAAGATTTCTTGCCTACATGCATCACTGTAACTTATCTATATATATTCATCAGTCTCTGTTATAACTGCATCACTTGTAAACATCAAATCTGATTTATGTATATCAGCTGAAGTACAATTTAAGTTCACACCTTTTTTTTAATATTTTAACCTTTACCTCTCATGACCCCATCTCCGGTATCTATAAAAGATAATATCTGTGTTTCTGAGGTTGGAGGCCAGACGCTTGGAGTTACCATCATTAAACTAACTCCGCAAAGGAGATTTTATGGGAAGTGCCATGAAGGGAAAGATTAGGGTCTTCCTCCATGCTATCCTTGAAGGGAGGCAGGTGGGATGGGGATGGCCAATATTCCCCCGCATTCATGAAGTTTGTGGATATGAAATCTGCCATACAAAGTCCATGAGTTTAGTTTTCAACACATTAGCATTTACTATACCATACTAGAGAGAGAATCATGCAAGTCAACACGACCTTTTGCCTGAAAGTCATGAGATACCCTACATCTGCATTGCTCAGAGACAAATTATTTAGTGCTGTTAACACCCTATTGACTGGTGCCGACATACCAACTCACTCTTTTTATGATAAATGGCTGAGCAACAATGCCTACAATCTCATTTAACTCAACATTCATTTTAAGTGCAATCTACCTGTCTCTGATATTCCTCTTTATCTGTACCCACCATTCAAGTATCATACACAGGCGATGAGTCACAATAACGTGGCTGAAGTATGTTGACCAGACCACACACTAGAAGTTGAAGGGACGACGACGTTTCGGTCCGTCCTGGACCATTCTCAAATCGACTTGAGAATGGTCCAGGACGGACCGAAACATTGTCGTCCCTTCAACTTCTAGTGTGTGGTCTGGTCAACAAGTATCATACACACCTGTCACCAAGAAAGGTAATGAAAATCTTACTCTTCTCAAAGCTGTCACACTCGAAACAATTGCCTCCTCCATCGAGAATTTAAGATCTCATGAGCACTGTGTCTACACCGACGGCTCAGTCCAATCTTCTACTGGACGGACTGCAGCAGCATGTAGGTTTTATAGAAATAATATTTGCACAAAGACTGTCAGTCTCAGGTTAAACAACTGGCTGACCTCCACACAAGCAGAACTAGCAGCATTACAACTAGCTACCAGTACATTAAAAAACACTGGAGAAGGAATAATATTTTGTGATTCAAAGTCTGCTCTTCAAACAATCGAAAACTTCTCTTGGAAGATCGACAGCAAGAACCTCATACTACCAATTGTAAATGACCTAATTGCTGCACAGAGCAATGGGTCTCAAATCTCCTTTGTATGGATACCATCACACATAAACGTAACCAATCATAATGAGATAGACACTGCAGCCAAATTAGCGTGTAACAAAGATGAAGTTGAATTAGATCTAGGTATCCCCATCTCTTCTGTCAAAACTGTATTGGTCCAAACATTCAGGTCCGATAGGAAAGAAATTACTGACTCCCAATGACCTGAAAGCACTAGTATAACACACTTATGACTTGTTCAGATCTGAAACCTATATCTATGGGCAGCACAAAACGTCGACCAGACTGTGTGACAGTGGTTGCAAGGATCAGGTTGGGTTACTGTTACCTGTAGCAGGTGGCTGCAGGTGACGGATCTCCCAATCCTGAGCACTCCAGTTGCAAACTCTGTGAGCAAGAACTGCGGCATGATCTCTCACACTACATCACCGAATGCCCAGTTATTAGACCTTCCAGACCAGTTGGCATGAGGTACCTGGAGCTTTGCTAGTACAGTACTTTATTCACTCTCGTGTTCTTGAAGATATCCTTATAATGAACCCAAAATTTGCCAGTGCAGGCTATTGAATATATGGACCCTGTATGACTAACCATCCTGTGAGATGGGGATTTTTAGTATCATTGCTACCTTATTCACTCTTGTGTTGATGATATCCTCATAATGCACCCATAGTCAGCCAGTGCAGACTGCCTATCACATGACTCTGTATGACTAACCATCCTGTGTGATGGGGATTTTTTAGCATCACCTAGTTAGCTTTTTTTGACACACTGTACTCCACTTCATATAGTCTAGGGTAGCTGCACAAATGTAGATGTACCTCCTGTATTAATAAAAAAAAAATTACTGGGAGGATACTGGCAGGGTATGTGTAATTACCTAAGTGTATTTACAGGAAGAGACCTAGGCTTGTGGTGTCCTGTCTTCCCAGCACTGTCATATAATGCTTTGAAACTGCTGATGGTTTTGGCCTCCACAATCTTCTCACTTGTTTCATCTTAAACTTTGTTTGCAAAAGTGAATTTTCTTTTATTTCTTTGGCAACTTTGTTTAGCTAAAGTCTATGATGTCTTGTTCTTCAAGTTCTTGGTCTCAAGAATTCTTCCTTATCAGTTCTGTTGATTCCCATTACTATTTTGAATGCTATGATCATATTGCCTCTTTTTTCTTTTATCTTTTGGCTTTAGCATATTTAATTTATTAAACTTCTCCTCATAGCTCTTGTCTTTCAGTTCTGGAAGCCATTTAGTTGCATGTGTTTGCACCTTTTCTAGTTTATTGATGTGCTTCTTACGGTATGGCTCGATTATTCCCTTTACTTGTTAAAATTTTTGGCTAGTCACTTTTGTGGAGATTCCTAGCTTGATGATGTTAACTGGATCTACTTCTATCCGGTTGTCACATTTGTTGAGTAGCCTTGTCAAGTGACTTTGAAAGCCTTTCCCTTCTTAAGATATTAGGGCATCTTCTTCTTGAGGTTATCTTGAGATGATTTTGGGGCTTAGCGTCCCCGCAGCCTGGTCCTCGATCAGGACTCCTTTTTTTTAAACACCCCCAAGGAAGCAGCCCGTAGCAGCTGTCTAACTCCCAGGTACCTATTTACTGCTAGGTAACAGGTGCATCAGGGTGAAAGAAACATTTTGCCCATTTGTCTCCGCCTCCAACGAGGATCGAACCCGGAACCTCAGGACTACGAATCCGAAGCACTGTCCGCTAAGCTATTCTGGGCACCATACAACTGTTGCATAGTCCAACTCTGGTCTTGCAAAGATCATGAACAATTTCTTTAGTATTTCATTCATGTACAGTGGTATCTTCGTTTACAATTTAATTCGTTCCCAGAGATGGTTCGATATCCGAAACAAATTTTCCCATAAGAAATAATGTAAACTGAAATAATCTGTTCCACACACCCAAAAATATTAACTTAAAAGTACATTTTATACATAATATTAATCATATTTTGTACATAATATTTTATACTACTCAATTTTGTATTACAGTATGTACAAGTATATCTTACCTTTATTACAGACTCTTGTTGGGGTATGGAAGATGGCGAGGAGTGGGGGGGGGGGTGGGGAGGAGGAGAGGTGTTAGTGTTTGGAAGGGAAGTCCCCTTCCATTATAACATCAGGTACTGATGACATGTCGGGGCTCACACAGCACCGCTCCTGTGCCAGGTAAGTCCACTACGGGCTTACCATAGCCTGTGCTGTTTGCCCCGCTCCTGTGCCAGGTAAGTTACGGGCTCACCATAGCCCGTGCTACTTGGAACTTGTTCCGAGTAGCTGAATCTATAACAACAACAACAACGACATGTCTGGGGTACTCTCTCTTACATTTTGCAGGCATATCACTAGGACCTGGTTGTAGCTCAATGCTTGCTTGTCTTAAAGACAGATGAACCATCTGTCTATAGACACTTGTTTTTCCCTACGTTTTAACACTTGTCTGTAATGAGACTTTACATTTTCACTAAAAAGGTTAATGCAATGGCTTGTTATCAGCTTTACAAGTTTTCAACAAAACTTTGCAGTTCTTCCCATACTGCACGCATTTTTTTTTATTATTGAGGAAAGGACATCAACAACCCACAGACCATTTTCCTGTTTACGAATGATGTTTTTCTTCTATCATCATCCTCACAACTAGTTGAACTTTACCACTGACTTTCTTGGGACCCATGGCATGATATATATTAATTACTTTTTATGTTCAGAACCCCCCCCCCCAAAGAAAACACAAAAAAATGAAATTCTTCACAAAGAATTGAAGCGCGTCGTCATTATGACGGTATGTATGAGTGGAATTCATGGTGATTGCAAATATTTGTTGTTTTCAATTACGAACTTTTATACTGAGAATATGCAAATTAGTGCACACAGCGATGGGTGATATGTTGCCCAAATTGACATACAATTTTCAGAATACCGGAAATATCGGAGATCTGACTCATGGACGTTATTTTTTAGTGGAATTCATTATGATTGCACATATTTGGAGTTTTCAATTACACATTTTATACCGAAAATCTGAAAATTAGTACAATCGGCGATGGGTGAGATTTTGCCCAAATTGACCTACAGTTTTCAGAATATCGGAAATATCGGAAATATGACTCATGGACGTTATGCATGAGCGGAATTCATGGTGATTGCACATATTTGGAGTCTTAAATTACGACTTTTTATACCGAAACTATGCAAATTAATGTAAACGGAGATGGGTGAGATTTTGGCCAAATTGACAAATATTGCAGATTTTGTAGGCCAAATTGGCAGATTTTGCCCAAAATAAATAATAAATTAATTCAAATAATTATTTAATATTACTTATTACCTTAATATTTAATATTAACTTTAATATTTACTAATATTAAACTATAATATTTAACTAGAACTTTAATATATAATAAAATTACCATATATGAAACAAAATTTTTAAAGCCCCATAGATAAAAATTGATGAATGCATCTTGGAGAACGGCCGGGTTTTAACAAGCCTGACCTGAGGACGGGTTGGTGTAAATCACCTCACTGTTGTGTTGATTACACCTATGAACCCCATTTCTACATACCTTGAATACACTTGAATTATGTAGAACCACCTTCTACATAATACACTTAGGCATTAACAACACATACTGTCTGGTGCGTTCTCGACTCACATTCGATAATTCAGGGTTCAAATTCCGAAGGGAACAGAAATGGTTGGGTTCGTTTCATATCACCTAATGTGCCTGATCACCTTGCAGTACATAGATACCCTGGAGTTAGTCAGCTTGTTGTAGGGTTGCATCCTATGGAAAGTGGGATCAGTAATTCAACCTTGAGGTGGGGGAGAAACCTCGATATAAGCCTATCATGCATAAACACACTAGCTGCCTGTCCCCTGACAAAGTGAAATATTACTAATACAAAAAACACATCATACAATGAACCAGCTAAACCCGTCAATAAAGTAATCTAACCTCCGAACTTCGCCATGCGTCTGAGCTCCAGGGCCCACCATTGACCCCGACCCTCCAGGGCGCACCAATGACCCCGACCCTCCAGGGCGCACCAATGACCCCGACCCTCCAGGGCGCACCAATGACCCCGACCCTCCAGGGCACACCGAGGAAGAATGCCGTGGAAAATGATCTAGTCATTGGACCTTGAAAGCCTGATACCTGATATCATAGCGCATGTTTAATAAACTGAGATATCTTCCTTTATCTATTGTACAGTTGTTATATATATATATATATATATATATATATATATATATATATATATATATATATATATATATATATATATATATATATATATATATATATATAACTCATGAGCTATTTACACGAATATTAATATTATAATGTAAAATGATTCCGGTTTGTCCTTGTTTTACAATGTTGATTTACAAAGAACGTATTAACTGAGTTAAGGGGATGAAGAATGTGTTCAGTTAAACACTCAAACGTGCAGATGCACGCACGCACGCAAGCACACACGCACGCACGCAAGCACACAAGCACACAAGCACGCGCGCACACACACACAGATAGGTGAGTACAAATAGGTGAGTACAGAGGTCCTCGCGGGCGAGCAGACAGCGCTCGGGAGTTGTAGTCCAAAATGTCCGAGTTTCATTCCCGGCCGAGGCAGAAACAGATGGGCAGAGTTTCTTTCACTTGATGAGCCTGTTGACCTAGGTATCTGAAGGTTAGACAGCTAATTAACATCAACAGGCTGCATCCTGGGGATGTGTGTATATGATAGAGAGTAGTAGTAGTGTGCATATGATAAATAGTAGATAGATATGAAGTAGATTTGATAGAGGAAAATAGGTCAGAATTCAGAACATTAGACAACCGACATTTAGAAAGCCGGGGTCCAAGAGCTAACAGTTCGATTGATTGATTGATGAAGATTAAGCCACCCAAAAGGTGGCACGGGCATGAATAGCCCGTAAGTGGTGGCCATTTGGAGCCATTACCAGTATCAATAGCTGATACTGGAGATCTGTGGAGGTGCGACTGCACCCTACGGAGAGGTCGTGACCTCGTGAAAGTGTTGAAGCTAACAGTTCGAACAAATAATAAATATATACACACGATCAGGAGAAGATCGACAGGTCATGTGTAGAATATGAACCCTGACGAGTCAAAAGGATGTGCCGAGGAATTAGAAACTCTTCACTGATGAAAGACATCAATATTGCCAGGCAATATGTGTGTGTGTCCCCATGTATACACCTTCCCTTCCTTGCATTTTAAAATCAGAAAAGAAAAATATATAAGTTGTGACATACTGTGGAGGTGGCGCTGAAATAAGGCCCAGTGATATATCGCCATTGACAGTTTTCAGACTCGGATTTCTCGGAACATAAAATAACTATTCGGCCTTCAGCCAGAGAAGCTGAGGATGTGTTGGGGTTCTCAATGGGACAAAGAGGTAATGTTTTCTCAGGCTAGGTGTTGTGCGCAGCTTACACGGCGAGTAAATAATCCGGAAACCACTTTATAGCTTCTTCACTTGCTTTGAGATTGGACATTGGTTGTTTTTACCCTTGCTTCTCAGTTTATGATAAGAAATATATGATTTTAGATTTTCTTTTGGCAGAAAATGTTCCGATTGTGAGTAATTATTTGTTTTCCTGTTAATGAATATCAAGATAGATTATGTACTGGTAAGGTAAAACTTCTGTATTCAGCTACTATTTAATATTATATATAACAGTGCTGCAGAGATTATAAACATAGATTTTAATCTGTAGGCAAATACACCAGAATAAAATGAGGGACCTGGACAGATAAGCATGCATAGATAAATAGATCGACAGAGAGTACAATCTATTCTGCCTCTGGTTTTCAATTCCTCATGCTCGACTGTGAAGGCAGGGAGAGTCTGACTGCCAGTCCCCCTGTGGGCACGCGACCAGCTTACGGAACATGGTCGACGCCGCCCCAACACCCTCACATTTTCGCCTTTGTCGTGCTATCTCATAAAATTTTGTTTTACGATCGGTCGCGCTATTTTTGCTACGACCACCTTACCTTCGACTTCCCACCCCTTCTCCCTCCCTGTGAGAAATATGTTTACGAATCGCTACGTGTATCCCTCCTGGATATACCTGCCGAGGAAGCTTGCATTATAGATCTGATCTCTAGGAAGGCATGAAATACAAGCCCCAGCACAGTTCATACCCCTTTATATAGGAAACAAAGAATAATAAGTGGAAAAATACGAGGGGATGAGTTATAGCTTACAGGCTTTTGTTTAGTGCAGTGTCTCGTACTTACATCAGTTACTTTCCATCGTAAACACACACATACACACAAAACAGCTGAAAAAAATCACTAAAATCACAAAATATCATGCACATCTGAGACAAAGTGAAATCTACACTAGCAATTTCATCTATTATCAGAATTTACCTGAATTTACCTGAGGGCCACCATCTCACTAGTGGCGTCGACGATAACAAGAAGAGAGACTCGTCGAAGATGCCAATACTTGCTGATGTAGATCCCACCAAATGTATACTGTGTCAGCAAAACTATTCCCACAGAATGCGATACTATGTGATGGAGATAATGTAATTATGAGGGGAAATCCTAAGTCAGTATGACTATATAGCTAAAAGATAAACGAATTTGGAGACAGTTCTATAACAAATGTTCAATAGATGCGTAAATATTTAATTCAAAGTTATCTACTATCAGAAAGTTTTGCCAAATATTTCCAGTTACCTATATAGCCTTTTCCACTACCGCGCACAGAATGTGTATAAAGTGAATAATAATTTAACTAAACTGCCCTCTCTCTCTCTCTCTCTCTCTCTCTCTCTCTCTCTCTCTCTCTCTCTCTCTCTCTCTCTCTCTCTCTCTCTCTCTCTCTCTCTCTCTCTCTCTCTCTATATATATATATATATATATATATATATATATATATATATATATATTTGTAGAAATTGCGTGTTTATGACGACGATCAAGTAAGAGCCTTCTCAGGCACAATCACTCGACTGAGTTCACTAATAACCCAAGACATTTCAAATTCAAGGGCATCCCTCCATGAATACTTCCGCAATTCTAAAGAAACGACAAAAAAATTTCCAATAGCCGAAATGATTCCCTAAATTAACGAGTCTCCCAATACCAGCACTGAAATTAGTAAACAGAAAAATTAAAATGGAAGAGAAAAAATAAAGTCGTACTCCACATTGAAGTAGGCTCTTCTCTCCTAACTTCAAATTTCAGTGACTTTCAGACTAGTGATTCCTTTAGAGCACATTGATTAAAGAGAGAGCACTGGAGAGTACGTGAAGCCTACCAACACAAAAATCAAAGCGAATCTTTTTGTGTGCTTGCCCTGGCCCTTATATCTGTGCAAGCAGGCATGGTTGCGTCCATATTGAACGGCCAAACCACACCACTCACATCAACAATAAGGAATGCCCAAATCGTCTTTCCCAACTGATTCCCCTGCTTCTTCTCTCTGATTCCCTTTGCCTCCTCTTTTACCTGATTACTCTGTTGCTTCTCCTTATTTTTTATCGTTTTCTCTCGTCTCCTTTCACCCATTTTCTTCAACCTTAAACATTACACTTGTCCCTTCCTCTTTCCTCCAAGTGTCATTCCTAAGTCTAGCATTGCCTTTCCATCCCTCTCTTTTCTCTTTATCTTCTTTATGTCTTTTCTCCCAGCACAAATTATCTCTATATTTGTTATTTTCTTCATATGAAACGCAGTTGAAAATTTAACTCTAAAGTTCGTTTTACTATTTGGCATGACGTTAAAAGATGCGTTTCTTAAAGCTATTAACATCTATATAATAATTTAGAATAATGGATAAAAATATACGAGTCTAATAATTTCTCATATAATCCCATTACTATAATAGGTGTCATGGATATGGAGGGGTCACCAGAATGGTGAATGATCCCAAGGACATCAGCATAGCCCGTGTGCTTCCAAGTCAATAGCCTTTCCTATGTCCCTATTGTTATTAGTATAGTTATTAGCATAGCCTGTTTTCTCAAGATCATCAGCATAGCTTATTGTCATCAATATAGTCCAGTAGTTCCCAAAATCTTTACGGTCATTATCCCTCCTGTCCATATAGTGTCCTTATCAATGACCCTTTACGTTCAGTAAGGGGTTATTATTATATGCCCCCCTCTGGTAAGGGGCCAGAGAATACAGTCTGCTATCCTCTGGTATCATAACCTGTACACTGCCTCAATTTAATTATGGCCTTCTACATATTGCAAAATGGCCCTCTGTTTTGGAACTAGTAGCATCGCCTATGCACCCAAGGTCATCACTGTAACCTATGCGCCCAAGATCATCACTATAACCTATGCGCCCAAGATCATCACTATAACCTATGCTCCCAAGATCATCACTATAATCTATGCTCCCAAGATCATCACTATAACCTATGCGCCCAAGGTCTTCAGCACAGCCTACAAAACGTATTGTCTTAATGTAAGTTCGGAGGTTAGATTGCTTTATTGACGGGTTTGGCTGGTTCAATGTATGATGTGTTTTTTGTATAAGTAATATTTCACTTTGTTGGGGGACAGGCAGCTTATGTGTATATGCATGTTAGGCTTATATCGAAGTTTTCCCCACATCAAGGTTGCATTACTGACCCCACTTTCCCCTAGGATGCAACCCTACAACAAGATGACTAACTCCAGGGTATCTATTTACTGCAAGGATCCTTATTCAGTCTTTCCTCATCAACAAACGCTAAATGTTCGTTAATCCAGTCACCAAACTCCCTGTTTACGAATGAAAAACTTTACACCCAACTGATAACGTGAGTGTTTTTCTCGTGTAGTGCTTCGTTCACATCCTCTGCTTAAATCGCACCTCCATAAATACTTCACCCACGTACTGCAAATTACCAATAATTACCAACAAAACCTAACTACCTAGCCTAACCTAAGTTAGGCCGAACTATTCAACACATTCTAGGGGGGTGGAAATAGCCTTAGCTATTCTATCCCTTTGAGATATATTTCTTTCTTGTCTCGTTGAGATAAGATAAGCATCTTATTGCTTCTAATTACAATTATTACTTAACCTATACCGTTGATAGGTTAAGTAATAATTGTAAATATGAAGCAATAAGATGCTTATCTTAACATACTAAGAAGGTTAGGTGAGGTCGGTGTTTTCTATGAAGCTTTTCAAGGTAAGCTAAAATATTCACAATCAATTAGTATGTCACATATGCACTTATTAAATAAGCCAATATTGACCGTAAGCAAGTGCGAGAACGGGTTGCAACAAACATACTTGAACTTGAACACATTCTAGTAGGCAATAATATTACCTTATATTTGAGAAAATATAAGCTATTGAATACTCAGTATCATAAAAGTGATGAATGGGTCTTTCTGTTCGGCCGCCACCTGGACGAGCCTACCGTAATCCGTATATATTTTAGATGGTAAAGGATGGGCTGTATTACGATATACATGTTCAGAATACTGTGAAATATGAACAAACCAGTTTTATATGCTAGGATTTAGTTTGGAATCTCTCGCAAATCGCCATGACTAGATGGTAGCTGGTTGGCTCAACAAAAGCCGTCTACATTTGTTTTCGTCTTCTTTTGGTGATGTTTATAGTTTGTTTATCAGTCAGAATATCAATCTGTTTTCTAAATGTGTTCAGGGTGAAGGGTGAGAAATTAACTGTTTGTGGGTCGAGGTATCTGTTGAGTGATATGATATCTAGTCTGATCCCATTTTGGGCGTATTTACTATTTATTAACTGTGTCTACTGGATTGAGTTATCAGCTCTTAGACCCCAAATATCTAACTCCTGCGCGCGCGCGCACACACACACACACACACACACACACACACACACACACACACACACACACACACACACACACACACACACACACACACACACACACACACACACACACACACACACATGCGGCCCCAGCATGGAGCCCGTACCTTGTCAAGCACAAGACGAAGCTGGAAAAAGTCCAAAGGTATGCTACTAGACTAGTCCCAGAACTAAGAGGCATGAGTTATGAGGAAAGGCTGCGGGAAATGCACCTCACGACACTGGAAGACAGAAGAGTAAGGGGGGACATGATCACAACCTACAAAATCCTCAGGGGAATCGACCGGGTAAACAAGGATGAACTATTCAACACTGGTGGGACGCGAACAAGGGGACACAGGTGGAAGCTGAGTACACAAATGAGCCACAGAGACGTTAGAAAGAACTTTTTCAGTGTCAGAGTAGTTAGTAAATGGAATGCATTAGGAAGTGATGTGGTGGAGGCTGACTCCATACACAGTTTCAAATGTAGATATGATAGAGCCCAATAGGCTCAGGAATCTGTACACCAGTTGATTGACGGTTGAGAGGCGGGACCAAAGAGCCAGAGCTCAACCCCCGCAAGCACAATTAGGTGAGTACAATTAGGTGAGTACACAGGATGCAGCCTCCAGCAGCTGTCTAACCACCAGGTATCTATTTACTGCTAAGTGAACAGTGGCATATGTTTAAAGAGACTTACCAAATTGTTTCTGTCTCGGCCAGGAATCGAATCCAGGTCAGTGGCTTGTGAATCGGGAACGCTGTCCGCGAGATCATATATCTGTGTGTGTGTGTGTACTCACCTAGTTGTACTCACCTAGTTGGACTTGCGGGGGTTGAGCTCTGGCTCTTTGGTCCCTCCTCTCAACCGTCAATCAACTGGTGTACAGATTCCTGAGCCTACTGGGCTCTATCATATTTACATTTGAAACTGTGTATGGAGTCAGCCTCCACCACATCACTGTCCAATGCATTCCACTTGTTAACTACTCTGACACTGAAAAAGTTCTTTCTAACGTCCTTGTGGCTCATTTGGGTACTCAGTCTCCACCTGTGTCTTGTTCGCGTACCACCTGTGTTAAAAAGGTTTATCCCTATTTACCCTGTCAATTCCTCTGAGAATTTTGTAGGTAGTGATCATGTCGTCTCTTGCTCTTCTGTTTTCCAGTGTCGTGAGGTGCATTTCACGCAGCCTTTCCTCGTAACACATGCCTCTTAGTTCTGGGACTAACCTAGTGGCATACCTTTGAACTTTTTCCAGCTTCGTCTTCCATGCTGGGTCCGCATACTCCAGGATTGGTCTTACATATGTGGTATACATGATTCTGAACGATTCCTTACACAGGTTCCTGAAGGCTGTTCTTATGTTAGCCAGCCTCGTATATGCCGCAGACGTAATTCTTTTTATGTGGGCTTCAGGAGACAGGTTTGGTGTGATATCAACTCCTAGATCTTTCTCTCTATCCGTATCATGAAGTACTTCATCTCCTATTCTGCATCCTGTGTCTGGCCTCCTGTGTGTGTGTATGTGTGTGTGTGTGTGTGTGTGTGTGTGTGTATGTGTGTGTGTGTACTCACCTATATGTACTCACCTATATGTGCTTGCAGGATCGAGCATTGACTCTTGGATCCCGCCTTTCGAGCATCGGTTGTTTACAGCAATGACTCCTGTCCCATTTCCCTATCATACCTGGTTTTAAAATTATGAATAGTATTTGCTTCCACAACCTGTTCCTGAAGTGCATTCCATTTCCCCACTACTCTCACGCTAAAAGAAAACTTCCTTACATCTCTGTGACTCATCTGAGTTTCAAGCTTCCATCCATGTCCTCTCGTTCTGTTACTATTCCGTGTGAACATTTCGTCTATGTCCACTCTGTCAATTCCTCTGAGTATCTTATACGTTCCTATCATGTCCCCCCTCTCCCTTCTTCTTTCTAGTGTCGTAAGGCACAGTTCCCTCAGGCGCTCTTCATACCCCATCCCTCGTAGCTCTGGGACGAGTCTCGTTGCAAACCTCTGAACCTTTTCCAGTTTCATTATATGCTTCTTCAGATGGGGACTCCATGATGAGGCGGCATACTCTAAGACTGGCCTTACGTAGGCAGTGTAAAGCGCCCTAAATGCCTCCTTACTTAGGTTTCTGAATGATGTTCTAACTTTTGCCAGTGTAGAGTACGCTGCTGTCGTTATCCTATTAATATGTGCCTCAGGAGATAGATTAGGTGTTACGTCCACCCCCAGGTCTCTTTCACGCGTCGTTACAGGTAGGCTGTTCCCCTTCATTGTGTACTGTCCCTTTGGTCTCCTATCTCCTAGTCCCATTTCCATAACTTTACATTTGCTCGTGTTGAATTCTAGTAGCCATTTCTCTGACCATCTCTGCAATCTGTTCAGGTCCTCTTGGAGGATCCTGCAATCCTCATCTGTCACAACTCTTCTCATCAACTTTGCATCATCCGCAAACATCGACATGTAGGACTCTACGCCTGTAAACATGTCGTTAACATATACAAGAAATAGAATTGGTCCCAGCACCGATCCTTGTGGTACTCCACTTGTTACTGTTCGCCAGTCCGACTTCTCGCCCCTTACCGTAACTCTTTGGCTCCTTCCTGTTAGGTAGTTCCTTATCCATTCTAGGACCTTTCCCCCCACCCCCGCCTGCCTCTCGAGCTTGAACAGCAGTCTCATGTGCGGTACTGTATCAAAGGCTTTTTGGCAGTCCAGAAATATGCAGTCTGCCCAACCATCTCTGTCCTGTCTTATCCTCGTTATTTTATCATAGAATTCCAGAAGGTTTGTTAGGCACGATTTCCCTGTCCAGAACCCATGTTGATGTTTGTTCACAAACCTAATGTTCTCCAGGTGTGCAACCAGTCGTAGCCTAATTATTCTTTCCAGTATTTTACAGGGATGCTTGTCAGTGATACAGGTCTGTAGTTAAGTGCCTCCTCTCTATCTCCTTTCTTGAAGATCGGCACGACATTTGCCTTCTTCCAGCAAACTGGGCAATTCTCCTGACATAAGTGACTCATTAAAGATCATTGCCAGAGGCACGCTGAGGGCCTGTGCTGCTTCTTTTAGTATCCACGGTGATACTTTGTCTGGTCCAACTGCTTTAGTTGCATCTAGAGTGTGTGTGGTGTGTGTGTGTGTATTCACCTAGTTGTACTCACCTAGTTGTGTTTGCGGGGGTTGAGCTCTGGCTCTTTGGTCCCGCCTCTCAACCGTCAATCAACAGGTGTACAGATTCCTGAGCCTATCGGGCTCTGTCATATCTACACTTGAAACTGTGTATGGAGTGAGCCTCCACCACATCACCCCCTAATGCATTCCATTTGTCAACCACTCTGACACTAAAAAAGTTCTTTCTAATATCTCTGTGGCTCATTTGGGCACTCAGTTGTCCACCTGTGTCCCCTTGTGCGTGTTCCCCTTGTGTTAAATAGACTGTCTTTATCTACCCTATCAATCCCCTTCAGAATCTTGAATGTGGTGATCATGTCCCCCTAACTCTTCTGTCTTCCAGCGAAGTGAGGTTTAATTCCCGTAGTCTCTCCTCGTAGCTCATACCTCTCAGCTCGGGTACTAGTCTGGTGGCAAACCTTTGAACCTTTTCCAGTTTAGTCTTATCCTTGACTAGATATGGACTCCATGCTGGGGCTGCATACTCCAGGATTGGCCTGACATATGTGGTATACAAAGTTCTGAATGATTCTTTACACAAGTTTCTGAATGCCGTTCGTATGTTGGCCAGCCTGGCATATGCCGCTGATGTTATCCGCTTGATATGTGCTGCAGGAGACAGGTCTGGCGTGATATCAACCCCCAAGTCTTTTTTCCTTCTCTGACTCCTGAAGAATTTCCTCTCCCAGATGATAACCTTGTATCTGGCCTCCTGCTCCCTACACCTATCTTCATTACATTACATTTGGTTGGGTTAAACTCTAACAACCATTTGTTCGACCATTCCTTCAGCTTATCTAGGTCTTCTTGAAGCCTCAAACAGTCCTCTTCTGTTTTAATCCTTCTCATAATTTTAGCATCGTCCGCAAACATTGAGAGAAATGAATCGATACCCTCCGGGAGATCATTTACATATATCAGAAACAAGATAGGACCGAGTACAGAGCCCTGTGGGACTCCACTGGTGACTTCACGCCAATCGGAGGTCTCACCCCTCACCGTAACTCTCTGCTTCCTATCGCTTAGATACTCCCTTATCCACTGGAGCACCTTACCAGCTACACCTGCCTGTCTCTCCAGCTTATGTACCAGCCTCTTATGCGGTACTGTGTCAAAGGCTTTGTGTGTGTGTGTGTGTGTGTGTGTGTGTGTGTGTGTGTGTGTGTGTGTGTGTGTGTGTGTGTGTGTGTGTGTGTGTACTCACCTATTTGTACTCACCTTGTGTGTGTGTGTGTGTGTTAGTGTGCATAAACTCACCAAGATCTAGTTTCCTCCGTATTTGAATGCATATAAAAGCCAATGAATGCGTTATGCATCAAAGCGAATATATTTATATTTATCCTATTATATTATATTATATTTATACTATATTTATCCCTATACGTGGATAACTCGAAATGTGATATCTGTCACTATTTCCATCATTCCTGAACACTTTTCCACTCAACATCTAAGATCTAAGTAAATCTTTCGCAATATTCAAATCGAAGTTTCATATCACGCTATTAGCGTGATATGAAGTTTTGTACTTCGTACGTACAAATCACAACAGCTTTATGAAGCTTTACGTACAAATCACAACAGTACACAATTGAAGTTTCAACGTTGAAAAGAAGTAGGGCTGGAGAAGGGTGCAAGTTGGTTGAAAAGGTGAGAGGGTAGATCGTACTGATTGGGAGTATAGATGAGTTGTGAGAGAAGGGTTATGGTGGGTATGAGGGAGAGATGATAGCTGAGATTTACAGTGTTGGTGAGGTCGAGAAAAGTGTGTTGGTGTACAAAGGAGTGAAAAAAGAGTGGTGGATAGTGTGGCGGTAGAAAGGGCGTTTTGGTGGATAGGAAAGGGAGCGGACGGGGGAGGATAGAGGGTGTGAAGGAGTGGAAAGACTTGTGGTATGCGGGTTGTTCAGAAGGTTTATGAGGATGGATAAAGTGTGGGTGGAAAGAATGTTGTTGTCTTAGATTCAGCTATTCGGAACAAAAAGTTCCAAGTAGCACGGGGCTATGGTGAGCCCGTAGTGGACTTACCTGGCACAGGAGCGGGGTTGTAACTGTGGAGAGAAGTTATATATTAAGAGGCTGCAGCAATACTTGTGTTTTGAAAGTACAACATAGGCAAGCGTTAATATATAATTTATGATCTTCCACTGGTCTCGTCTTTCACAAACAGAAACCTTAAGATGGTACTTATAGTCTTCTCCTATGGTAATACCCGTTGTTACTCTTTACATACTAGACGAAGGCTTTTCAAGTGCTCCTTACAGACTCTTGTGTTTTTGTAGGAAAGCAATAGACTATTTTAATCGGTGATGGGGATTAAAATAGTCTATTGCTTTTTAAACAGTTATTTCCAACTGTCGTGGAACGAAGTCTATCAGGCTTATCGATGTCCCCCAATGCCAATGACTTCCAAAACTGCAACCCACAATAATTTACTTACTCGCAAGGCACCAAGTTACTTGTAAGAGACCAGAGTTATCATGAGGAAAAAAACACAATTCACCGTTCACTCTGCAATCAAACTCGGGTCCAATCAGTTGTTGACGCTCCAGAGAATGAGTGACCAGAGGAATCACACCTGCTCGCACGAATTCCCCGACAAAAAAGCTGTCTTAGTTGATGGTATTTCTTTATCTTTACTGTTCGGCTGTCCGTATTCGCGTCATCAGAGAAGACGATCACGTAGCAGCTACACATATAATAAAAATAAGAGCTATGCCCAAAAGCATCTCTCGAACGTAACAGTAATTCCAAACACAACTTTGGTAGTTCACTCTTCCACAGAATTGTTGTGGGGGATATTACTTGACTGTGGTGGGCCTGTGGGAGCCATGCGTAGCCACTGGGTGGAGTTCTGGTGAGGGCTGTGACGCGAGTCGTGCCGGCGATAAGGGCCGGTGTTGCCGCATATCATAACGGGACTCTCGCCCATGTTACGGCCCCTTGGAAACGTACCTTGTCATCTTGCTGGGTTTCCTGTCCAACGGCTTGCCTATATGTCGCATTCTCCTGTCCCCAAGATGCATACAGAAAGACATCGGAGCTCTGCGAACAGGGAAAGCGCGCCTTTGTCCCTAGTCGGATTCTCCCCGAACGACAATAAACATTTTCTTCGTCTAGCTGTAAGAATATTCCAAGAGCTTTTGACTCTGGTCTAACCTGCTGCTGAGTTTCATGAGTAAATATTGTTACTCCTTGGGTCCGGCCATTAAGATAATGCAACCTTTTCTTTCAGGGGCATATGAATATTCATCTTTCCATTCAATCGTGTTTAATCAGAATTTTGATCGCATTAAAATTCAGGAGCATTTTATGGCGGATTATAAGTCATGTACAAAGGCCCATTTTCCTCTGTGCTTCCTGATAATGCCAAGTCAATTAAGGCCCTCTCAAAATGGAGATTGTCTAATATCAGCGAAGGAAAAAAAATATTCGGCAAACTTTCTAAACTTGGCCGAATTGGATTCATTTTGGAGAGAACGTTTCAAGGGATTATGTTGAGATAATGATGGGTGACGTAATTGACGGGTGACGGTGGTGCTTCTGACGGGTGACGGTGGTGCTACTGACGGGTGACGGTGGTGCTACTGACGGGTGACGGTGGTGCTACTGACGGGTGACGGTGGTGCTACTGACGGGTGACGGTGGTGCTACTGACGGGTGAATATTTAGTATGTTGACAGGTGAATGTTTATTCTGTCGACAGCTGAATGTTTATTCTGTCGACAGCTGAATGTTTATTCTATTGGCACATGAATGTTTTGTGCTGACAGGTGAGTATGTAGTGTTTTGACAGACGAATGTTTTAATCTGTTGACAGGTGAATGCTTAATGTGTTAGAGGGTAAATGGATCAACTTGCTGACAGGTTAAAGATTTAAAGCCTGTTGACAGGTGACATTTTTAGCCTGCTGGCAGGTATAATGATTATTCTGCTGACAGTCAAGTGTTTGACGTTGACAGTCGAATGTTTAGCCTGATAAAGGGTGAATGTTTAATCTACTGACGTTGACAAAGGACGTCAGGAAACCGAGAATGTCAAGGATACGAGAAAGTTGCAAAATGTTTGTACTAATATTAAAGAGGTAATCTTTCTCATATGCTATTTTTGCAAAGGTGTGTACTAGGATACGGCTTCTGTGACGTCATTACAGACCTCGGGGCAAGGTTGGTATGGAGGTGTTTGATGTTTGTGTTGATTGGAACAGTGTAAGTATGGGTGCACTGGTTTTTGTTTGTGTGTGTGTACTCACCCAGATGTACTCACTTAGATGTGCTTGCAAGGTTGAGCTAGGCTCCTGGCCCTGCCTTTCGGACGTTCTTAGATTAATGAAATGACCCATTTCTCACGCTTGAACCTGTGGTTACACCTGATTTGTTCTCATGTTTGTATTGTATATCCTTTCATGCTGGAGGCTGACTAAACACTTTCTGGAAATGATTGCATCGTCAGCTCACAATTCTCTCTCCTGTTTTATTATTGTCATTTTTGTTATAGAATTTCAATAGTCATTAAACATTATTTTCATTCAATGAAACAATGTTTTGTCTTTTAAAATATTATATATATATGTTTTTTAAATGGACCACGAGTTTAGTTCTTAAATGTTTATCCAGTTAATATTATAGAATGTTTGTTGGTGACACTGATCACTAATAAACATTCTATGGTCGGTGGGCTTTGTCTATTGTAAAACATAAACCTCAAACACTCTACATTTAGTAGGGTTTGTCTTCCTCCTTTCATACATATATATTTACCACATGTTCATTTATTTTAAAACTAAAAAAAAACATAAAACGGAATGCGATTAAAAACATAAGTAAATAAAGCAAATGAGAAATATAACAGTAACAATCAAAGAAAAAGGGGCAGAAGAGATAGAGACATGAGATAGAGGAAAGGCTAGATAGAGCGGATATCTCAGTCATATCACACTTGCTAAGAAGGTTTGAGCAATTAACTAAGTACTATGAAAGACAAGAGTCAGCAGGAACAATGTCAGGACTAAGGTTCATATATCATTTGTGGATCTCTCTTTCTCTCTCTCTCTCTCTCTCTCTCTCTCTCTCTCTCTCTCTCTCTCTCTCTCTCTCTCTCTCTCTCTCTCTCTCTCTCTCAGTCGCTCTGGCTCTGTTCTATTATATTTTCTTCACATCCTGTTTTATGCACAACCACTGTCGGAGTCTGTATGTTCTGTCTTTGAATGCTATTGTGGAAATAAATTGAATTCCAGTTTCCTTCCAATTTCATATTCTCTTCTCCGTTATTTCCTGCGTAGATATGCAAATGCATTCTCTGTCTAATTGCGATCGCTATAAGAATTCTTTGACTTTGTGAATGTGATCGTAAACGATTCTGGATAGAAGAGATTAAAGATATATTCAGTATCCAGGATTCTGATCTTTTATATAGAGATGTCAGATGTTTTCTGATATCTCAATACAAAAGATGGTTACGAAACACTGATGACGCGTGCCAAAACAATAATAATAAGAATATAATAAAGAATGAAAAGAGTAAGAATAAACAGAGAACCCAAATTATAAGGTAAACTAGAATATGGAATATGACAACATAAAAAAAGTTTTATTCGTTAAATTAATAACTAGTAAAGTTGGAAGCGTTTGCTGTGACATCTGGAATATCATCAGTGCCACATCACTTGCAACATCAACAAAGCCGCATCATGTGGATCATCAGCTTTGACGAATCCGTTACATCACATACACGTCATCCTAGACATCCTACAAGCCACATCCTGGACATTATTCAAGCCACATCTTAGACACCATTCAAGCCACATCCTGGACATTATTCAAGCCACATCTTGGACACCATTCAAGCCACATTCTGGACATCCTCCGAGCCATATTCTGGGTATCATCCAAGCCACATCCTAAACATCACCTGAGCCACATCCTGAACATCACCAGCGCCACATCCCGAACATATTGTACATAGTAGCTACATCAAAAGGACCAGCTCCATCGCAACAGCTTTGATGTCGACACCGAGAGAGAGAAGCCCAAACTACGTCGAATTTACAGCAGGCGGATCAAAAGGCCCCAGAGTCGGAGATCATGCAGAGGACCATATAGGCGAAGGAGAATCAGGAGGGGGAGGGAGCGAAATGGGATTGAGGAGAATTTGGGGCGGGGGAATTGGGATGAGGAAATGGAGGTGGAGAAATGGGAGTTAAATGAGGGAGTCTTGATAGTGGGATGAAAGAATTAAAACGTTCGTAACTGCTAGATGTACGGACTAGAGGATTGGAGACAGAATACTGAAAGTTAGTGTGCAGTAGATGTTATCGTAATCAGTATATCTTTCTCTCCCTCCTCTCTCTCTCTCTCTCTCTCTCTCTCTCTCTCTCTCTCTCTCTCTCTCTCTCTCTCTCTCTCTCTCTCTCTCTCTCTCTCTCTTTCTCTCTCTCTCTCTCTCTCTCTCAGACAAGCAAATGCAGAATGTCCCTCTGCACGATGCGACTGGAACATAAAATTGCATTGTCTGTGTAACCATCGCCGAGCGAGATGCTGCAGAGAGAGAGAAGTGCAGAGTTGGAACTGAAGATTTCCATCTTAATACCCAAAGGAGAACTGCACGAAAATATCGCAAAGACATGACATTCCAGCTTAGAAGCTTTCGGAGTACGCACAACGGCGTGACTTTACCCTATCAAATGGGACGCGACAACCTCGACATCCTCACAAAAAATTTACACCGTTGGACACAGTTGAAAACGTATTCTAGGATAATAAGCATCTTGGCTTTCCTCAGAAGGGCTGTTATTATCGTCATTGCTGCCATTAGACAGATTCCTGTCAAGAAAGTCGCGCTGCTTTCTCTTCGCTTCAGAGACTAACAAATCTGTGTTAGATTTATAACCACTTATTCATGGAGTGAAAGCCACGGCTTGTTTTCTAAATTTATATGCGTTGAGGGACATGGTAGGAATTCGTTCCAAAGTTTGAATGCATTTCTCCCTTAGGAGCAGACAGGAATAACTTTACGATTTCCTCTCCGCGTTTGTCCAAGCGTAATATCCCTAGTAATATTATTATTTTAGTTAAAACAAGCTAGGCAGCAGCGAGACTTGAAATTTATCCGCCCTATATTGCATCATCTCGAGCATCTCTCTGGAGGCTGCAGACGACGCGGCTCATCTCGGATACAATGCCTTTGCCAATATCCCACACGCCTCAGCGAGGTGTAGCAATGGAGAGTGGGAGCTATTGGACAACATGTGCATCCCGCTCTAATATCCGCAACACATTGGCAGTGTCCATCATCAGGGGTAGAGGAGGCGACGCTTGCTACGGCAACACGGAGTGGTCACTGGTCATTGTGTTCTGGGGGTGACCGGCTCCTCTGCTGACGACATGTAAGACCTGGGTCATAGTGGTCGGGTGTGTTACTGCCACCATCATTGCCCCACTAACATAAGGAGCTATGTACACAGTGACCCAGAGCCGGGTGAATGTACACAGTGACCCAGAGCCGGGTGAATGTACACAGTGACCCAGAGCCGGGTGAAGGGACATCTACATAGGAAACCAGAGCCATCAACACTGTCAAAAAATGAGGTCGAGCATATTGGAACTCTCGTAAATGAAGACGACGGCCTTGATTATATATTCACTTCCTAGATATGACATGTTCTCAGCCATGACTAACAGTTTAGGGGATTACTTGTCTATTAAGATTGGTGGCCAAAACCGGACTTGCCCGTTGTTTTGTACACGGAATTATATATACCCCAAGTGAATGAAGGTGACAGCGGCCTAACACCCTGTTACCCTCTGCCACATTGGTTTACAATGTGAATATTTCATTATACATATTTATTGAAGGTCAACATTGTTCCAAATAGTTAACTAAAACTGGAGCTGATCTCAGAATGAATAAGATTTATGATTTGTACCAAGAGAGAGAGACAACAGCGTCACTTACCTGCACCGTGAGAGATTGCACCATTTCCAATTTTAATCCCCTCCCTTTCCACCCAAGAAGTAAATTAGAGATCAGCCGAAGCTTCGTCTTGAGGCAAAGCTCAGCGTCCTAAGCCATATTGATGCTCCATCCACAGAGCATTCCTTCTCTCTCTCAAATAATATACACTGATGGTTCCCTACACCACCCCACGGGTGTAACTGGAAGTGCAGTTGTCCTGACAATGGGTGATGACTTATACTTTGAGTAGAGAGTCCGTATGAACAACTGGGCCTCTACTCTTCAGACCGAACTATTTGCCTTGCTTCTTGCACTGAAATGTGTACAGTTAAGTTTAAAACTTGATACATTAATTGTAAGTGACTCTTTATCATCCTTAATTGCTATATAAACTGTACCTGTGGACGGTCTCGAATCCAGTGTTGATGTGACGATGTGCATTGAATTTTGTATCTGGGTCATCAAGATTTTAACTTGCTTAACTAAATGAATTGTGTGGTACAGTCCCTGAGCCCATTATGTGCCTCAGTAATCCTTTCAACTACCGCCCACAATAAGGGTTTAGGGTGCATAATAAATGAGCTAAGCTAACAAGTAAGATAAAGCTCAATGAATGTGAAGCTTCTTCATAAAAATCTCAGTATCCTCTTTGCCTTATTTCAGAGAATTTTAGACTTTTTCTTTTGGTTCAATACTTAAAAAAATTTGTATGCCTTAAAGTCTTTTATTTGGCGAAAGATCCCATTTTGTGCTTAAAACATAATTTTTTGGTTTAAGATCCTACCGTTGTTGCTTGACCTACTTCGTTAAAAAAAAAGCCGTTGATGTTCTATTGTTATATTAGAAAATACTTTCATTACCAACATACCTTCTCGGTTTTCCCATGAATGTTTTCTTGTCATATCTCTGGTCTATCTTACACAGAGGATAATATAAACTAAAAATTATATTTTTAACACAATTGTCTCTCTTTGGATGATACAATGAGTGTTAAAAGCTTATGGATCTCATGGAGCTCCTCCGCTTCCGGACAGGAACCGAGGACGCAGCAGGCGTTTCCCCTCTGGATCACCACACTGAGGCGCCGAAACAAAAAACTGGCAGCCCTTGGGTCTCTGGTGACGTCAACAAGCCTGGAGCCCAATTCCTTAAGAAATACAAAGGCACTCTTACCTCAGGGGCTATGCGTCTCAGACGCTATGGGAACAAAGGTGTATTGACCTTCCAATCGCCTGTATTTGACTGATTTTGCTGTTTGTAGGTGGTCGCCCCACCTGCTTGATCAGCATCGAAGCGTATATAGGTGTCAGCCAGGGTGGATACACATGTGTAGTCCCACACCAACTGTTTGCCCCTTTTCCAAGGGTATATAGTGATGCCATCTGGGCAAAGTGCGGGGTCATCCGGGTTTTGGTCCCCTAGGATGTGAGGTTCTCTCTTTTTTCTCTCCATATTAAAGAGTCTTTCATTGCCCTCTTTACTCATAGCTTCATGTTATTTTTTAAATTATACCCCCCCCATACTTTCTCAAAATTTATCGCAATATAATTTCCGTTGTCGAGACAGGAAGCTTGTACTTCGGCTAATAGAAGCACCCCAAGGCCAACTACTGACCTTCTTAAGGATGCAACCCACAACAATTGCCTATCTCAATGATATCTATTTTACTGCTGTGTGAATAGATCAGGTGATCTATGTGAATAGATCAGGTGATCTATGTGAATAGATCAGGTGATCTATGTGAATAGATCAGGTGATCTATGTGAATAGATCAGGTGATCTATGTGAATAGATCAGGTGATCTATGTGAATAGATCAGGTGATCTATGTTAATAGATCAGGTGATCTATGCCCCTTCAGGTGAAAGAAATTGTGGCTAACCGTTTCTGTCCTGCCTGGAAATTGAATCTAGTTACTTCGATTGTGAGCCAAGGACGTTGACCACTGTGCCGCTGGAACCCTAAATGCTTGTGCTTCGGGTAGTTGTTTGTGACCAGTTGCTACCAGCCACCGGCACTTGCAGGGTTCGATGCTCACGACTTCACTGAAACAGCTCGTTCTCTCGATTACCACTCAGTAAAAAAATACCACGATTTTGCCTAGCCAGAAGTGTCAGAACCCAGGCAACCCACCTAACTTACCAGAGCCGATACCCTTTGATCCCAAGAAGCGTCATTATTGCGTTGGTTTTAATCTGGCTAAACCATCGATTTTTAAAGTTGGGGTCAAGAGCGTGAAAAACTGAGTGTTCATTAGGACAGACTGCGCTAAGCCAGAGCTGCATTAGAGCAGATCTTTGGCAGAATCAAAATCATTATTTTTCTCAACTGCTTTTTTTTCTTCAGCTTTTAACTGTTCTCGAACGTTAATATTTTTACAGTTCCTTCGATTCTCCGGCTACGTATTATATATATTTTCTTAAAAATATACAAATTAAAATTAGTATCATTGCGAGGAGACCTGTGGTGTAGCAGTCAGCGCAGTCGTTTCAAAACTAAATGGTCCCGAGTTCGATTCCTGGGGATGGCGAAACATTTAGGTCCGTTTCCTTACACCTTATATCTCCATTAACCTTGCAGAAAATAGCTGCCCGGGAGTGAGGCGATAAGAAGGACTTTGGCCTCAGGGAACCACAGTGAACTTAACAGTCTCCCCAACAATGCCACACCATCATTTATTTTGTAATAACACTGAATGTTATGTACTTTTTATCGCTGTGCTTATTCTGATATAAAAAATGCATGAAAAATGAGAGATATATGATGATAAATTTCATATTATATGTTTTTGTGTTGTGTACAGTTGGGAAATTAAAAGAAGATTTCAAATATTTATTACAAGTGTTTTTGTAAGCTGTAATTATTGATTATTCTGGACCCATTTTTCGTGTAAAGTGTCGATCCCTGGCATTAGAGTGTCGACATATTTTATTAGGTTGTAGCCCCCTTTCAATAGACTGCTGCTTCTCTCAACAGGTTACCGACCTTTCACTAGACTATCGACCCTTACATAAGAGCCACGATAACTTCAACTAGGCTGTCGACCATTACACAAGACTTCCAACCATTCTATTACACTGCCGACTCTTTCATTTCGACTTTTTACCTAGAGAGAGAGAGAGAGAGAGAGAGAGAGAGAGAGAGAGAGAGAGATGTGAGAGAGAGAGAGAGAGAGAGAGAGAGAGAGAGAGAGAGAGAGAAAGGGGGGAATGGAAAGTGGTAAAGACCAAGAAACCCAATCAGAACTGCACACACTACGCTGAGCTTCTCCTATAAATTAAAGAATTTTCTCTCCTTCCCTCTGGAAGCGTGACAACCCGAATATCTTGCCTGAATTTTGTTCAATTTCTACAGGTCTACTGCCGGTCAGCCATAAATACAACGTTAAGTGTACCCTAAATGCCCGTTTTCTCGCCCATGTTCGTTCCTTGGCACTTTAACTGCAGCCAAATTCCTCATCTTGACCGCCGTAAACCATGAGATTGTCAAAGGGACCAGCTGTCGAGGCCATATGCTCCATCTTGCGGCTGGCAATCGAGGCGCTCTACGCACGTGACGAAAGTCTTTACTTGTGCGAGAAACTGCCATAGGCAGTTTTTAACGGGTTGTCCTGTTAGAAAGAAGTGAATGTGTGTGTGCTTGAGAGAGAGAGAGAGAGAGAGAGAGAGAGAGAGAGAGAGAGAGAGAGAGAGAGAGAGAGAGAGAGAGAGAGAGAGAGAGAGAGAGAGAGAGAGAGAACTCTCAGCTCAGAGACACTAGAGAGAATTACTTTTCTTGCTTGCAGTTTCATCAGCTAAATTTATGGTAAATAATTAGTTTCAAGCTACAGTCTCACGAAAGAAAGTAGTGTCTAAGAGCAGGGGTTCAGATGATAGGATAAGAGATAGGAGATAACAGCTCTTGCTTGCAGTTTCCCTGGGTACTTCAATCGACCGCCCTAATGAACCCCTTGTCTTAGTTAAAATAATAGAGACTAAAGAGACAGATTATAAAACATATGAACACTTCACAATTCACGATATATTTTAAAACACACAGCATTAATAAGAGCGAGTAAAATATAAATAAAGGAAATATATATAATAATACTAAACTATTAAACTGATTATATATCTCTCGCTTGTCAAACACAAAGAATAAAATTGCCTACTCACCAAAAAAATCCAACAACGTCATACTCAGAGGCAACAGAATATTGAAACATATTATTATGAACGCACTGAGCGTACTGGTTGAAATCTATGTTATTAATACAGAGAACTGAAAATGAGGGCACAATTATAGGTCAAAATAATAATAATAATAATAATGCTGATTATATAAAAACATAATTAATAATAATAATAATAATAATAATAATAATAATGATAATAATAATAATAATAATAATAATAATAATAATAATAATAATAATAATAATAATAATAATTTCTTTTAAACAACGTTGATGATAATATATTATGGCATTGATGGTCATGTTGATGCTTGAGGTCATATTAGGATGTTATGATGACATTGATGACGTTGGTGTCGGTGGCAACATTGATGTGATTAGGAGAGATTAACTATGATGACGGAGATCATCTGAGTGAGACAGCTTTTAATACCACGAAAGAGGGATAGCTGTTATCACCGATAGATAGCTATTACAGCCGTTAGAATAAGAGCGCTATTACCACCGATAGACAGCTGTTGCCACTGATATATAGCTATAACCGTAAAATAGATAGCTATTATATCCGATATACACATATACCACAGATAAACAACTACCACCATCGCTAAATATCTATTACCACCGACAGACAGCTCATATTACTGACAATGGATTAGCCGTCACCCGAGACAGAGGAGTGCACTACAAGAGAATGTCATGCAGGTTCAGGCTTGCTATAGCAGGGAACTACCTCTCGTTACTTTAATATTACTGTGACCAGAACTCTAAACGACATAATGGCAGCTTAACACAAATGCCCAAGGAAGGGAGGGAGGACGGCTCATATATAATGCACAAATGGTCGATACTCCTATGAAGATAATTAAATAATAAGAAACTTTGTAACTAGTAGTGAATATTAGCAAGGGAAGGCATTAAAGTCATCGCAAGCATAATATAGGAAATTAATAATAATAATAGTAAAAATAATATATTAAGAGAATGTGTCTGTCACATTGGAGAGACCAGACGCTTGCGGTTAGCTTCACGCAACTTTTCATGATGATTTATACTTGTATGAGGAGTGTCATAGGTGGGATAGGGGTCGACTCTTCCCCTATGACCGCCTCTAAGTAGGACTGGCTCCTGTTGCGACATCCACCGACTTCCATGAAGTAAAATGGGAGTTATGATTTCTACAATTTTTCACCAGATTTTGAGTTGTTGAGGGGAATATCTATCTCATTCCCCCTTTCTCTTTCTCACACACAGACACCCTCTTTCTATCACACACTCTCTTACTCCTCTCTGTGTTTCTCTGTGCCTTTCTTTGTCTCTCTCTTATTATTATAAACATCTTTATTGACAAAATATTCAATTTTGGTTAATCTGAGTAATTCAACTGGGTCTTATTATAGTGAGGTGCAATGAGGACTGCTCGTATTCACTGCCACACAGGACCTGTACCTGGATTGTACCCGGAATGGGTTTTGGGAGTTTTTTCTACTCCTAAACTTGTCTTGTGAGAGCTCGGTCCAACAGGCCTGTTGCTTGGAGCGGCCCGCAGGCCCACATATCCACCACATCCTGCTGGTCTGGCATTTCTTGAAGGAAATATTCTAGTTTTCTCTTGAAGATGTCCACATTTGTTCCGGCAATATTTCTTATGCTCGCTGGGAGTATGTTGAACAACCGTGGACCTCTGATATTTACAGAGGATCAAACACAAGACAACAGGCCTAAATTGTAGATTAAAGCACATACATATTTCACGAGGTGTCTCTCTCTCCGAGCCTGTTGGTCTACGACTGGACAGAGAGCTACAGGATGAATTATCGTAGCTTGCTTTCACTGCGTTGACTACTAGCTCTTCATAAGACAACTGCCAAGTAGCAATTTCTTGTTGCTTCACAAAATCGAAATATTGTTTCCCCGGAAGCCAAACGTGATACAACTTTACAGATAGACTAAATACTCTCCTGAGAACCTCCAGCTGCCACGTGAATTGTAAACTAGTATGTTAGAGTAAAAAATACGGTTACTAGTATGTTAAAGAGTAAAAAATATCGCGTTTATGGGTCAACCCAACCTCACATTTAAAGCTCTTCGTAAACATTGATAAATCTGAAAAAAAGAGTCTGATTCCAAAGAGTGTCAGTCATGTCGTAGAAATAAGTCAACCCAAACCCATAAATTACAGACGAACCATCGGATGACCTTACCAGCCGGCCCGGACTAGTCAAGTCACAAGGGAGGAGAAACATTGAGGGACGGGAAGAGGAAATAGAGCGATGTAGCAAAGGAGAGGTCAGAGCAGGGAATGGAGAGGGGACGGCCACGAGGCCAGATGAAGGGAAGTAAGGGAACGTCAGATAAACAATTCTGCTGGAACCAGAACAATTAAATAGAAAAGGAGCTGCCAGTATCATGAAAGGGAATAACCACTTTTGCTATAGGAAGCAGCCAGTATCAATAATATTAGAGGCAATTATATTAGAAGCAACAGCAGCTACACATCAAATAAGGGATTAATGTCACTAAAGGAAGCGGTATTGTTTGGTAATATGTTTATTGTTTGTGATGTGTGTATATGTATGTGTTAACACGATGTACTGAACGGGGTGAGAATAGCTTGAGCTACCTCATCCCTTTGTGTGTATTTTACCTCAATAAACTTATTTCAATTTCAATTTCAATTCTAAAGGAAGCAAATTCGAGTCAATTCAATTTATTTTGATAATAAAAAAATAAAAAAAGACAACCCGTTTCACTAAAGAGGAAAAAGAAGCAAGAGAAGACTACAAGCGGCAGGCCTGCAACGGGATAACACGCACGTATCAGAGTGCTATCGTACCATTATCTTAACGAAATGCAGGATTGATGTCCAAAGATCGAAGGGTGTTGACGAGCGTCTGAAGATCATAAGCATATTGAAGAAGAAGCAGGAGCTTTTAAGCAAATATGTAGGTTAAAGAGAAAGGAAAGTCCTCTTAGCACGAGAGTAAGTCAGGTTTATGGCATTATGGGAAGAGCCAAGACGAGAGAAAGGGACTGCGAAGAAAATATATTTCAAGTGTCGAGAGACTGATGGGCGACCACGGAAAAAGAGCGAAGTCGACATACTTTTCTTATTAGATTGTGTACCATGAAGAGTACAAATTTGTTTCAATACAATTATGATTATGTTAAAGTCAATGAGACGAACAAGGACATACAGTATTCCATTGGTGACTTTCTCTTTTATTTTTCACCTTTAAATTACGGGAATTTTGTGTGGCTGATCCTAATTTCAAGGAATTTCTCGAATTCAAGGCATTCTTGAGATGATGCGCTGTTGGAAGATTGAAAACATTAATATCCTATGAAACGAATCCAAGACGGGACGAAATGTCATCCCATTCCTTTCTTTTCATGTGTGTGTGGGGGGGGAGGAGGGGGGGGGGTCGGAATTTTCAGCCGCGTTATTATGACTTATTCCGGGCACATTCATATTCCATTTCATCTCTTTTGCAATTAAAGATCAGCGGGGGTATCATTCATATCATTCATTATTTATTCACGACAAAAACTTTTCTCCTTAGAAATCAGTAACTGTGACATTAGGAAATATGTACATTACACATTTTGTAGATCTTGATGTCTTAGTACAAGAAATGTTCTTACATTTAGACCTTGTATGAAAGATTAAGTGGTAAATTTTATAGTTTACACACACACACACACACTCACACATACGTACACCTGGGGCCTGACGGCTGAGTGGACAGCGCTTGGGATTCGTAGTCCTAAGGGTCCGGTTTGATCCCCGCCGGCGCGGAAACAACAGGCAGAGTTTCTTTCAACCTGATGCACCTTTTAACCTAGCAGTAAATAGGTATCTGGGAGTTAGACAGTTTTGTTACGGGTTGCTTTCTGGGTATGCGTGTGTGTGAAAAAAATAAGTTGATTGACAATTGAGAGGAGGGCCAAAGAACCAGAGCTCAACCCCGCAAGCACAACTGGGTGAGTACAACTAGATGAGTACACACATGCATATGTGTTCAGGAATCTGTACACCAGTTGATTGACAGTTGAGAGGCGGGACCAAAGAGCCAGAGCTCAACCCCGCAAGCACAACTAGGTGAATACACACACACACACACACACGCTTCCCATTATCGACAACGGGAATTAAGTATTAGTTAGTGATAGAAAACGGGTTTCATATCAAATGCAAGTTAAGGGTAACTGTGTTCGTTGTGGAGGTTTTAAATTTTGTGGCAATAATTCTATACAACTACTATAAATGATTTTTAGTTTTGTTATGCATATGCACCAAGATATTTTTAGTTTACAAAATGTTTACAAAACAGGTGTTGTTGTGAATTAAGGGGCGACAACGACCGTGGGATCGGATGCGCTCGGCGTACCATAAAGGGTTAACCACAAAGCCTAATGACGAAACAAATGACGAGTATCACCTAAACTAATGTGCCTTTCGGCAAATACACGCACATATGGACAGATGATTGGGGAGACACAGGAGTCCCTCAGGGCTCCCCTGCCCCACACAGAGGATACTGGGTAGTAAAACCAAATACTCGGCCCCTAACTAAAACGCAGAATTCATCTACTGCCCTCCGGGCAGAGCAGAAGCCAGCTGCCCACTACGGCTGAGGGCACACCAGGAGCCCACCAAGACCCACCAACTCCCCGACACTCGGCCAAGCCGGCGCCGGACACCATCACCCGGCCGGGAGAACCAGCCAGAAAAACGTTCAAAATTTATGAACTATCCTGTGACCCAAGACAATATGTGCGACAGGCGTCGTAACAATCCGGATCGTTTAATAGTAATGACAAATAGCAGTATCAAATCCAAAATCGCGAAAAAGAACGCGATCCAGCGGCTCCCAGGCAGAGCAGGTGTCCAGACGTCTACTCGTCGTCAAGGTTGAACCT
>NC_091174.1:7596906-7601906 GCF_040958095.1 Procambarus clarkii
CCACAGGCTGACAACTTAACATAAGAACAGGAAAAATAAACTTTTTATGTTGTTATGCCTCAAGTAAGAAGAGATGTAATAACTACATTTCTCGGAAACTTTCACTAATTAACGTGTCTTTACCGTTAACTCCCCTTATATTCATAATCTGTGACACAATGAATGAATAATTGCTTAAATTGATGTCAGATAACGTTCATTAAATTGAACATTGTTGATTATGTAACTGCTGGGATTTTTATTTATTTATGTTATATTTTATACTGAGTCCACGTGAAAATGGGTTGAATATCTGTCAAAACGACAGGTCAGAGGATGCATGGGGCTCAATATATATACAATTCAACTTCCGAACAATCAATTTAACCAGAACAAATTTCGGGGAGACTAGAGGCTAAATTAACATATCCTGAACTCACTGGAAGAGGCGGAGTGGGGAGCAGAATCTCTGGGGAATAATCAAGGTAGTGAATGGATATCTGGGGAAGATTAGGGGGGAAATTACCCTAATCTGGGCCTAGCAGGGGAGGGCAGAAGACACCAGGAAACAAATAGTACAGCTTAGTGTTGGGGATATTGGGTGATCCTCTAATGGTTTCATGATCAAGACTAATTGGCTCATCCTAGCGGGTCAGGTTCTCTAAGGATGAAACCTGTTGGTGAAGTTGCCGGCTGTATTTCTCTTGGTAGGTGTTTCAGGTACTGGTTTACGGGCTATTCATGCCCGTGTCACCTCTTGGGTGGCTTAATCTTCATCAATCAATCAGGTACTGGTGAATGAACGAGCTGGGTTGTCTCAAAGGACAGAGCGTAGGAAAAGCAAGAACGTATTTTTATCACATTGAAGTTATTGCTTTTGTTATATTGGAGAGAGCGTCATCTCACTCCCTGTGTTCCATCTGGTCTACGTTGAGCACACATGAATTTCCACTATTACAGTTTAACCTATTAGTGCATGCTGAAGATTTTTCGTGTGGAAAAAAATTATTTTGTGCTCAAGACAGACACAACAGCATTGGACTTGTCAGTGTTTGTGATGTGTAGAAAGTTATCTTTTTTGAGGGTTTTGAACGCTTGAATAAACGTATCTGGACAATTAGGAACTGTAGCCTTAAGTAAAGACCCGTACACCATACAATTGCAAATATTAAGGTCATCAGCTGAAATCTCGCTATATTTTTCTAGATTGCAAAAACCTTTGGCAATATCTACATAATTCACGTTCGACGTGGAAAAACTCAGACCGTAACCAAGAGCAGTCATCGTATCATTATCCAGTTATCTACTAGAGAGATTAATAACGAAGTCACTGTTTGAGTGTTTGTTTCAGTCACTTTGCTGAATAAGCCTATTCAATTTTGAATCAAGTTTTGTACTCACGTTTCTACAGACAGATCTCATAACGGTGTAACAGTAATCCGTCATCGGGCGGTTCCAATCAGAAAGTACAGCTTGAAGTTTTTTTCATACCTAACAATACTTTCAGAGTCGATATTGAGCTCCTGGAAAACGATTCTCCCGCAGTCAGTTGTCAAATCAGGTAAATTCAGCATCTATTTTTCCCCCTGCAAATTCGTACCATTTACACTGCAGGAGGGTTTGGTAAATCTCTGTGACTCATCTTGGTGCCTCGCTTCCATGTATAAAATAAATAATAATAATAATAATGATAATTATAAGTAATGGTAATATCTTCTCGCAGACATAATAATATCGTATTAAAAACTCACACTTATGTATTTGTGAATTTTATGTAAAGATTTTTCTTCAAATCTCTCTTGAGTGCTTTGTCAAGGTCTGAGTAAACCAGACACCTGTATTTGGGTATAAAGGTGACATGGTCAGGAGGTCAAGAAGGATAAGAGGAGTGGATCCAGGCTTTCACACGAGTTACAACCCCGCTCCTGTGCCAGGTAAGTCAACTACGGGCTCACCATAGCCCGTGCTGCTAGGAACTTTTGTTTCGAGTAGCTGAATCTAAATTAACAACAACAACAACGGGTAGCAGCCGCATTTGTCGTAGAGATGTAAGTCTCGTCCTAGCCACATATCCTGACCTAGACAAAGATCGCACTCTGGAGAGTACGAAAGACGTGATGTAAACGTTTTACATAAAATTCACAAATCCGTAAGTATGGGTTTTTATCCAAAATAATAATAAAGAAATAACAGCATCTATAATAGTAAAAAAACAGATAAAAGGCTAGAAGCAATAAACCAGTAATTAAAATAAAAAAAGGCTTTAGTTACCCCACTCAGCAGGCTTCTGAGAAACACACACTGCCAAACCACGAAGGAAAACGGGTGAGCAACACAGGAACTTTTTTTTTTTTTACCTCCGGATAAATGAATCTCATAAATCGGGCAGCGGACACCGACCATAAAACCCGGTTTAAAGGACGCCACATAAAAAGGAAGGAGCTATCCGTCTTGCCGAGTGGAGAGTGTAAACCAGATATCCTGAACAAAGCTTAACGCTTGTGAGGTAAGCTGAGCCTATTTTCGTGCTGCATGTCGAGCGATATTCGTGGCATACTAGCATATTCGTGATATACTGATATAACTGTAGCATACTTGCATGCTCAAGATATACTAGTATATCCGTGTTTACTGTAGGTGGTGGTGGTGGTTGTTGCGAATGGTGGTGGTTGTGGATGACTCTTATTGTTGTTGTTAGTGGTAGGTGATGTTATTGGTGATAATGATGAATGTTAATTATGTGGAGGTGATGGTTGTTAGTTATGGGTGGTGGAGGTGGTGGTTGTGGTAGTAGATGGCCCACCAGAATAGGTTCAGAGCTAAGCCATTAATTGCGAGGAAAAACTAAAAGAAATTAAATCTTACGTCGCTGGTAAAGGGAATAATCACGCAAGACATGATCATCACATACAAAATACTCAGAAGAACTGACAGAGGCAGAGAAGAGCAAACTGTTTGGCAAGGTAGTACACGAAAACGGAGGAGCTGGTGAAAACCAAGTGCCCTAATTATTCACTGGGATAATATAATATATTTGGTTTGGAAACAGCAGTAAGCAACGTTTTAAACGGCATTTCAAGGTTGTAACAACGGAAAAAATGAAAAAAATAACGCTGTGATGGAAACAGGCGTCATTCGCGGTGATAAATATGACAGATCCTAGTCGAGGACTGGGCCACGGGGACGCTAAACCCCGAAATCATTTCAAGGTAACCTCAAGGTAAGGAGCCTAAAATAATTGGGAACCTGAACACTTTTCTTCTGTTGAGAGGCGGGACTCAGTAAGTTAATTTATATCCTTGAAAGCATAACTAGATGAATACAGCAACGAGGTGAGCGCGCACACACACACACACACACACACACACACACACACACACACACACACACACACACACACACACACACATGCAAAAAGAACACTTCATTAAGCTCCAGCACCGCAGTAACCCCAGACACTGGCTACAGTCACACAGACCTCCAACTTCAAATAAATGAATTATTCGTTTGCACTTTGCAATCAACAAGATTCCATGGTTATAGTCCCCCATCCTTACTCCATGTAGCAATATTGCTACATGTAGCAATATTGCTATATGTAGCAATAATCTTGACCTGTTTTTCTCTTGCAAATCTAACAAAAAACCCATACAGGGATAATGTAAATCTTCTCGCTTGCCTTGACTTCTAACCCAGATTCGCCAAATCCGCGTCTCGTAGGTGTTCTGGTGTCTACGTGTGTGTGTGTGTTTTCTCCTTTAATATTACCAGTGCTAAATGTTTTGTTGGAATGAGACTGAACAAAGGAAGCGACGCTGGAGAGTGAACACAGGTGGGGAAGCTGGATAATTAGTAGATAGGTGAAACTAAAGAATGAGCTCAGAAGCAAACTGGGTGAGTAAACACATGGTAAACTGGAGAATGAACACGAATGGGGTATGTACGTATTGCGTAAAATGGATTCACAGCTGTTAGCCACGTCTACTAAATCAAGTGTTATAATCTGCCAGTAACAGCACTTTCCTGCAACTTAATGATTATCATCATTCCAATTTTAATCTCTCGCTCTTCACCTAAGAAGCAAATTAAAGAGCAGTCCAAGCGTCGTCTTGGTGCAAAGCTGAACGCCTTAAGCCATACTGATACTCTGTCCACAGAGCATTTTATCTCTCAAACTATATACATTGATGGTTCCCTACACCGCCCCACGGATGCAGGTGGAAGTGCAGTTGTTCTGACAATGGGAGATGGTTTATATTTTGAGTGGGAATATGTCCATATAAACAACTGGGCCTCGGCCCATCAGACCGAACTATTTTCCTTACTTCTTGCACTGAAATGTATACTCTCCAAACTTAGTACATTAATTGTAAGTAATTCTTTATCATCCATAATTACGCTCAACTCTGTCAGAGCTAACTGTAACATGCTCGTGTCTGAAGCTAGACAAAAATACAACAACTTATTAATTATGGTAACAGAGTTCATTTTACGTGGATTCCATTTCATTTTGGCCTCCGAATGCATGAGAGGACTGTTGAGTTAGCTAAATAATCTGCCTTCAAAGAGGAAGTTGATTGTAATCTTAGACTGAACACTGGCAATCCGAGAGCAATAGTACACCGAGAACTTTAACAAAACCTTATAGATCTGAGACAAAGTTAAATCTATAATAGTAATTCCATCTATCTTCGTACTATCATGCAAAAAGAGCCACACATTTATGTTTCATCCAATAAAACCAACAAACTGCTAGATGTTACTACTGCTCGGCTTAGACTCGGCTCTAAGTATCTCTGAAAATTACCTTCATTACCTGACCAAATGTAGACTGTCTCAACAAAATTATTCGCACACCCTCCGTCACTATGTGATAGAATGCGGAAAGATTCGTGAATTTAGAGACAACTCTAGAGACGACAATAACATAGACAACAAATGTTCAATAAATGTGTAAATATTTCATTCAAAATGATATCTGCTACTATAAATTTTAGCCAAATATCCCCAGTTTGCTAACT
>NC_091174.1:7606906-7624024 GCF_040958095.1 Procambarus clarkii
CGCTGCTGCTTGGCTAATTAACGTTCTTTTGCTTTTCAACAGCGTGTGATTGGACTGGCTTGGTAATAAGGAACACTACTAGTAATAGCAATATATAAATAGGAGTATGATGGCGAAGATAGTCATAGACGAAGATGAAGACAAGGTAGAGGGGGAGGAAAGAGAGGGAATTATCAGGGGAAAGCACCAAGCCATTACGACTATATATCACTTGGAAAGGATCAGAATAAGGATTTGGGATGGGACGGGGGAAAGGAATGGTGCCCAACCACTTGGACGGTCGGGGATTGAGTGCCGACATGCGTGAAGCGACACCGTCGCTCTACCGTGCAGCCCAAGTGGTTGGGCAAGATAGAGGGGGGAAAAAAGAGTCAATTTAACCAAGAGAGAGAGAGAGAGAGAGAGCAACAAAATTGAAACTCTGGTAATCCTTATTAAATCCACCCAATGTACCTACGCGCAAGGAGAGGTTTTGATGTTACCTTCACACCATTTGAAGATGGAGGAGGAGGAGGAAAGAAGGTGAAGAATGAGGAGGGAGGAGGAGGGAAAAAAAAGAGTAGGAGGAGGAGTTGAAGGAGGAAAAGGATGGGGAGGATACAGAAGAGAAGGGAGGAGAAGGAATGGGAAGGGAAGGAGGAGGAGGAGGAGAGTTGGAATCATGACGAGGGAGGAGGAGGAGGAGGACGGAGAAGTAGGAATAAGTAGGACAAAAAGATATAAAAAATGAATAAGGAAGACAAGGAGGAGAAGTATGAGGAGTTGGGTGTGACACAACATGGTATCAGGGCAGCACTGACGATCACAATAAATGCCAGAGTCCCCCTGAGCACGCCCTCTGGTAAGTGGGTCATTTGGACGTAAGAGATCTATCAAACATGAATGGAAATGAGGAAATTGCAGCCCTTGACGCCTCAGCGTGGCGTTCTGTTATTGTTGCATCGTGCGAGGGCATTAGACTCGCCCTTGAGGGGAGTAACAGCTTAACTTTATGGCCAAATAAAGCTTGCTCGCGCGATTTCCTACATCTGGAAAGATAAACTATCTGTCCTAATTATTTTCGGCTGGAAGAGTGGTTCCGAAATTCTGTACAACATAAACTACAAATGCTTTTAAATCCCAGAACTCCAATAGGTAAATGTCGTAATTTATATATACATTCATATTGCTTTCTACAGTTTAAGTCATTTCGAGAAATACAGAAGCAGATTTTGCAGTGAGTTATGAAATATAAACGTTTTAGTCTATTAATTAAAATTACACAGAAAGATATATCAATTGTTAAAATATGTATCGTGCTGCCAATGACCAAAATGATTCCGAAAAAAATCCTGTATAATTGATAACTAGCAACACATATTGAAAGTTAATGTTAATCACATTAATTTAATATGGTCTAAGATTAGCAGTAACATTAAAAATTAAAAATAAAATGTAAAAAGCCAGTAAAAAAAACAGATGCGGATAAATGATTTTACAACAAAATAAATTATAAATTTTTCGTTAGTTTGACATTTGACCTTTAGGTATAAAGGTTTTGCATGCCTTATTTTTAGCTCCGCCTCAGTAAACTGAAGTCAATATTAACGGATATGTGTGTGTGTGTGTGTGTGTGTGTGTGTGTGTGTGTGTGTGTGTGTGTGTGTGTGTGTGTGTGTGGTGTGTGTGTGTGTGTGTGTGTGTGATAATTTAGAGTGTCTGCTGGTCGAACTTTAACTCCTGGACCTCGCCTTTTTAGCTGTTGGTCGTCTGATATATTGACATTCGAACATCATATATGTAATCGAAGTTATTCTTGAACCTCCATTCGGAAATAGTTTCAAATATTTCACTATTAAGTTCACTCCATTTCTAATCTAACGTTATTAACTTAGCCTGGTTATCCTATGCCTAACCCGGCTACCAACTACGTTCTCGTTACACTGTAGCTGAAACTAAACACCTCTGCACTGTCATTTTCAGTGTCGAGAATCTTGCGCGTCTCAACAAAAGTAGAATTCTTTCTTCTCGTTTCCAGTGCTGGGGGTTAAGATCTATTAGGGCTTCCTCATAGTTTATACCTCTCACCTCGGGGATCAGGCGCCTGCCTACAACGAACTGTTTCACTTGTTCTTGTTTTGTTATTATTAAACTGGGGGTTCCATGTCGCGGCTGCATATTCTAGCACATGTCTCATATAGGTTGTGTGCAGCGCTGCTAAAATTAAGTTGACGTGGTTGCTTCTCGCAAGCAACTGTTATTATTTAGTTGACGTGGCTTCTGGTGGTTAGGTTGGTTGTATGTCTATTTTTAAGTTTTTGTTTTTTCAAGGAAAGGTTGAACATTCATTGTGTTCTGTGCATCGGCATATATATTCATTATATGCAGTTGAGTTTCAAAAACCATCTCCCTGATCAGCCCTGACGATTGCCCACCTCTGTCTTGATCATTCTCATTAATTTGGGATCGTTTGCGAGAATTGGCATGATGGAATCATCTCCCAAAGATGATTAATTTACAGAAGGAACATGATGTGACCAAGCACTGACTCTTGTGGTATATTACGATGCTGTTCTCCACCCTGCTGTCACGAATCCATTAGTCACTCTCTGTTCTCAACCTGCAAGGTATTCTTTCACCCAATTTAGTGCACTCCAAGTCATGCCAACCTGCTTTTCAAGATGAGTGGCAGCCTTATGTGCGGCACTGTGTCAAAGGCCTTCCGTTGTAACAAGAATGTTGCACAAAGAGAGAGAGAGAGAGAGAGAGAGAGAGAGAGAGAGAGAGAGAGAGAGAGAGAGAGAGAGAGAGAGAGAGAGAGAGAGAGAGAAGAGAAGAGAGAGAGAGAGAGAGAGAGAGAGAGAGAGAGAGAGAGAGAGAGAGAGAGAGAGAGAGAGAGAGAGAGAGAGAGACTGCAGAAGGGCGAGGGAGGTAAAACTCGTAAAACCTCAAAATAACAAATATATTGTTACGAGTTATGTGAGAGTGAATCCCAAGATCCCAGGAATCTCTTGATTCTACCTTATTTTTAAGGGGCTTACCAGAACCCTTCCTAACTCAGGGATATAAACAGTGTATCTCTTCATGAAGGCGGGCCAGCGTATGGAACTGAGGCATCCAATAACCCTTCAAAACTTTTAATAACTGACTGGAGGAGGGAGAGTGGTGGAGGAGGGAGAGTGGTGGACGAGGCAGAGAGGTGGAGGAGGCAAAGTGGTGGAGGAGGCAGAGGGGTGGAGGTGGGAAGAATAGTGGAGGGAAGAGTGACGGAGGAGGGAATTCTGGAAAAAGGCAAACGTAGTTCCAATATTCAAGAAGGGAGACAACCAGGAGGCGCACAATTACAAACCGGCGTCACTGACAAGTATTTTGTGTAAAGCGCTGGAGAGAGTAATCAGGTTGAGCATAGTGGAACATCTGGAGAGGACAAACGTTGCAACAAAACGATAGCATGGATTTAGAAGGGGAAAGTCATGCCTGACGAACTTGATCGGATTCTACGACAGGGTTACTAAAATAAGACAGGAAATATAAGGCTGGGTAGATTGCATTTTCCTAGACTTTCATGAAGCATTTAATACTTTTCCTCACGAAAGAATGGTGTGTAAGATGGGGATGCTGGCTGGGATAATTGTGAAGACACTAAACTATTCACTGGCCTCAATTTAATAATTCGGTTTTCCTCCGTATTCCTCCTCCTGCAGTTGCATCTCTTCCCTCCCTAAGAAACCTCCTCCTTCCCTTCACCCTACATCTCCAGCTCCCGACAACATAATTACATTTACTTCCCAGGAGAAGGGCATCCTACTTTACACTCTAGAAACAAAAATGACTCGAAAGACTTTTATCCCCTCAGGATATAGCTGTTGCATTTGTCTCCCTCTGGATTCTCGTTTCTTCCCAAGTTGTATCAGGTGCTTCATTCATCTTCATTTGCTTTCTGATTCAGAGTTTGCATCACAATATCATTTATTGATATTAGATATTTATGTAAAGATGATTTTAGGCACTTTCAGAAGTATTTAATCATGACTCCCTGCAATACTTTCCGCTCTTCATCTTCTCCGATATAAAAATCTTCGTTTTATAAAGTGAATAATCTTATCTTTATAAAGCTCATTAACATCATCCTCTCGATACAATCTTAATTAAAATATAATTTCCTCGATCATTTTCAACACCATCTTATCTCTTCATTCCATGCAATTCTTCCACAACTACCTTACGTTTAGAAATCTAACCAAATTTCAAGCATCCCCCACCTCTCTATAACCTCCAACTCTTTGCCCCTTCACAACCTGTAGCACAACGAGATCGTCTTTAAGGACTAAGCCTAGTGCTCCTCGTTCAGAATATTTCGAGAGGGTTCGTGTAAAGCCCAGTGATGTGGCTGCCTAGGAAGATAATGCGTGGGATCCCAGGTAGGACTATAAGAGTACATAATTTGTACATCCACATTGTGAATCTTTTTGATGGATTACACTACACTCCCTGCCTCCCCCCTGCTGATACAGGATCTTTGGACACCCAGACTGGTCTTACCTTACTGTTTATCGCTGAGAAGTCCTTAGAGCACCGCACTCCGAGAACGCGTAACGCAATTACAAGGATTCAAAGGTTATGACTTCCCTCAATGGCAAGACAGCAGTAGTCGTCATAAATATTGGTCAAATACTCGTTAACACAGCAGCCGCACTCACCTCGTTTATGACTAGAACCCCCTTTACCCACGACGCACAACTGACGACATGTGAACTTTTCTGGAACAGTGTTTCGCTCACTTTCTCGTTTCAAATCGCACCTCTAAAAAGCATCAGTTCTTATAAATATTGAACAAATCTTCGTTGATGTCAACCCTTCCTCATAATCGATAGCCAAATGTCGTTAATCCAGGCGCCAAATCCCATGTTTATGAATGAAAATCTCTTGACTCGGGCTTCACGACTCACTACATGAATTTCGAACATTTCTCAAACACTGCATCGTTTTGTTCCTGTGTTGGAATCGCGTAACTATAAATACTTCATCACGTACTGCAATTACAAATAATTGCAGCCCATCCTCACCAACAAAGGTCAAGTGCTCGTTAATCAGCTGCCAAACCCCTTGTTTATGAATGAAAAAACAGTTTACACTTGATTCACAACTGATGACGTTTGAAAATTTTTTCGAATAGTGCTTTGCTGCAACCCGTCCTCGACTCATGTCCATTACATCCAGCGGTCGACCCAAGACGCATTCATAAATATTTACATGCTGTTCATTCAAAACGGGAATTTTCTCAAATATAAATTAATATTATAATATATTAGCATATTGTGAATATATAGGTTAGGTAAGGTGTTCAAGTTCTGTTGGTGATTATTTGTATTTGTAGTACGTGGGTGAAGCATTTACAGCGTTGTGGCTCGAACAAAATTCGTCAGTGAAGCACTTGTTCCGGAAATGTTCGAACGTCATCAGTTGTGAGTCGTGTGTAAACCGTTTTCAACCCGTTCTCGCAATTTAATAAGTCAATATTGACTTATTAAATATGTGCATAGGTGAAATACTTAACATAATAGATACCCTTAAAAAGATTCATAGAAAACACCGACCTTACCTAACCTACTTAGTATGTTAAGATAAACATCTTATTGCTTCGTAATTACAATTATTACCTAACCTATAATAGGTATAGGTTAAGTAATAATTGTAATTACGAAGCAATAAGATGCTTATCTTAAGATACTAACAAGGTTAGGTAAGGTCGGTGTTTTCTATGCATCTTTTTAAGGGTATCTATTATGTTTAGTATATCACCTATGCACGTAGTTAATAAGTCAATATTGACTTTACGAATTTGCGAGAACGGGTTGCCGTTTTTTCAATTATAAACAGGGGGTTTGGCGGGTGCATGGATTCACTTTTGCGTCTTTGTTTGGAGAATGAGCTGGTTTCCAGACGACCTCTGTTTGAATCGCAGCGCTGTAGTGGCTTTGAAAAGAATGTAAACACCATGCTATATATCCTCACAAACCCAATGTACCTTCTTGTATATATATAAATATATAAATTACATTTTTATCAACATACGTTTTTAATTAACACACCATGGTAAAGTTAATGAAAGCGTCTTAAGGGTCAGGTGTAGCTTGGAGGAGGATAGTCTGAGGATGTGTTGAGGACGGCTGCAGGTTGGAGAATATAGCCCCAGGATGGGTTGCTGAAAGCCAGCCGTGTGTCCAGGTTATGATGACTCGACAGTTGATGGGATGGATTGCGCATTGCAACTTGTTCCACATTGTATCTTTCGTGTTAATAACTTTCCATTGTTCGGCATTTTAACTGAAATCCTTATATTCCAACTAATGAATTTTCAACCCACAAGAGTCGGATAACTTCCAGGTACCAATTTTCTACTTGGTGAAGAGAGGCACCAGGTGTAAGGAAACAAGCCCACATGTCTCGCTCTGCTCGGGACTCGAGCTTGAAGCCAATCAGTTGTAAGCTGGTTGGGCTGTTGTGCTGCAAACTTTTAAGGCAATTGAACACCTCTTATTCCCTTGATGATCAATATTAATCAAATTTTATATGCCATTTAATAAGCAGTTTTTTGGAACTAAATTTTGTAATGTGTATATATATATATATATATATATAATATATATAATATATATATATATATATTCGTACCTAGTAGCCAGAACGCACTTCTCAGCCTACTATGCAAGGCCCGATTTGCCTAATAAGCCAAGTTTTCATGAATTAACCGTTTTTCGACCACCTACCTACCTTACCTAACCTAAACCTAACTTTTTCGGCTACCTAACCTAACCTAACCTATAAAGATAGGTTAGGTTAGGTAGGGTTGGTTAGGTTCGGTCATATATCTACATTAATTTTAACTCCAATAAAAAAAATTGACTTCATACATAATGAAATGGGTAGCTTTATCATTTCATAAGAAGAAAATTAGAGAAAATATATTAATTCAGGAAAACTTGGCTATTAGGCAAATCGGGCCTTGCATAGTAGCCTGAGAAGTGCGTTCTGGCTACTAGGTACGACATATATATATATATATATATATATATATATATATATATATATATATATATTGGTGTATACTGGCAGCAGGTTTTCTTTCAAACATGTTTCATTGAATATGACCGCATATTCTGTATTTATTATTTTCTGGTTTAGGGCTTCTATCCCTCTAACTATTTTCTTAGCATCAGGGCTGATGCATCAATTAAGCCCTGATGCTAAGAAAATAGTTAGAGGGATAGAAGCCCTAAACCAGAAAATAATAAATACAGAATATGCGGTCATATTCAATGAAACATATATATATATTATATATAATATATATATATATATATATATATATATATATATATATATATATATATATATATATTATATATATATAAATTATATATATAATTTTTATATAACAAATCCCAACTGGCTACAACACTTCGCTCCTAGCACGTCACAATGACGACACCTTAAAGGCCTTCCGACACGGTAAGTTGACACTGCTTCCACTTCCCTGATCTTGCTTCCTGCTTCGGTGTATCTTGCTAGCTTCACATATGATATCTTGTGCTAGCTTGCCTCGTGTGCATACCTGTAAACTGGGTAGTTGATTTATGGAGGAGATTACAGGGTAACACAATAGACGGGATATCCCTAGATTATTTCATAGCGGAGCGGATAGCATAGAGGATTATTTCATTCCACCCAAACTCATATATGAATGAGTTTGGCCAGTTTCCATTTTATATCCACCATTTGGGTGGATATAAAATGGAACTTCCTCGTGTAGGCCAAAAGGCCTTCTGCTGTTTCCTTTATTCGTATTTTTGTGCTAGCTATTCTCTCGTAACTTGTTTTGCGCTATCTTATCTCGAGCTTATTAATATGTATCTGTAAATGGCCTCTTTGTTCCTGGTCTGCCAGAGGAGAGTGTGGCTCTCATAACCTGGAGTTGTTTTTGTTTCTAAGAATTAAATTCGAGTACTGTTTATTTTTTGGGTCGAAACACTTTTTCAAGTTATGTCATGTCCATAACTTGGTGTGTTATTGATCTATTCCAAGTTGCTGAGATCCTTCTTACTTAAATACTTTTTCTCAATCAAAAATACTTTTATATTTTGCACTATATAATGGTGTGTACTCACCTAGATGGGCTGCAAGGGTCGAGCTTCTAGCTCTGCCTTTCGAGCGTTCTTAGATTAGTTTGTTTGTATTTACTATTTGTACCTGCAGGATCAAACTGTTGGCTCTTGGACCCTGCATTTCAAACCGTCGGTTGTCTAATATACGGACTCCCTACCTATTTTCCTCTATCATATATGCTACTATATTTCTCTCTAGCACACACACATGCACACACATCCCCAGGATGCAGCCTGTAGCAACCGTATAGCTCCATCGATGACAGGTGAATCAGATGAAAGACACTCTACTATTTGTTTCTGCCTCGGCTTGGAATCGAACCGAGCTTAGGATTAACAACTTCAAGCGCTGTCCACCCAGCTAGGAGGTCCTGTGAGTATGGTGTCTGTGTATGTGTGTACTCACCTAATTGTACTCCTAATTGTGCTTGCGGGGGTTGAGCTCTGGCTCTTTGGTCCCGCCTCTCAACCGTCAATCAACTGGTGTACAGATTCCTGAGCCTATTGGGCTCTATCATATCTACATTTGAAACTGTGAATGGAGTCAGCCTCCACCACATCACTTCCTAATGCATTCCATTTGCTAACTACTCTGACACTGAAAAAAGTTCTTTCTAACGTCTCTGTGGCTCATTTGGGTACTCAGCTTCACCTGTGTCCCCTTGTTCGCGTCCCACCAGTGTTGAAAAGTTCGTCCTTGTTTACCCGGTCGATTCCCCTGAGGATTTTGTAGGTTGTGATCATGTCCCCCCTTACTCTTCTGTTTCCAGTGTCGTGAGGTGCATTTCCCGCAGCCTTTCCTCATAACTCATGCCTCTTAGTTCTGGGACTAGTCTAGTAGCATACCTTTGGACTTTTTCCAGCTTCGTGTGTGTGCGTGTGTGCGTGTGCGTGTGCGTGTGCGTGTGCGTGTGCGTTGTGGTGTGTGTGTGTGTGTGTGTGTGTGTGTGTGTGTGTGTGTGTGTGTGTCCGTTGAAACAACAATTTGTGAACCTACCGATAGAATGCATAAGCAAGAAAAATATTTGCTCAGATTTTCTTCAGTCAACCTGAAAAAGGTACACAGTAATTTACATCTAATTGGAATTTAGGAGTTCACTTGCCTGAGGAGAGAAAGAGAGAGAGAGAGAGAGAGAGAGAGAGAGAGAGAGAGAGAGAGAGAGAGAGAGAGAGAGAGAGAGAGAGAGAGAGAGAATATCATTTCTACACCACCCTGAAACCCGACCACATCCATCTGGCAAACACGGGAAACCTCAAGGGGTCCGACAACCTGTCCTGAGCCATTGTATTGAGCCCAACATCCCAGCCAATTGTGCTTCCCTGTGATCGTCTGGAGATTACATGACTGCACGAGCACCAGGCAAACCCACCTCAGGGGAAAGACAACTGTTATATCTGTCTAGAATTTCCGATATTAGAGTCTTGTGCGTCACGCTGTTGCTTTTCGTCTCCTTCCCAAGCAAGTAGAGTTTCAGCAATATTCCGTGTTAGAGTGACAAGTCTCGTTGTGACGGGGAATGGGCCGGCATTAAAGCCTTGCATTATCTGGGTCTATGAGTGTCATGCAAGCGTAGCGGGTAACACGCAGGGTATTATAAAGTAATCATGGAACGCTATAATCATCGTGATCTTCATCTCTTGTCTGTCATGAACGATAATAGCCTTTGGTGTCCGTAATATCGTCTTCCGACAGGTCAGCATAACCACCAGTACTATGCTGGACCGTTTTCCTCAGGGCAGACGTTGCTGTGGTATTTATAAAATACCAACCAGCGTTGCTGTGGGTATTTATCTCTGTGCCTCTTGTATGCCGTCATATGTGTTTTGTTTTATTCAAGTTGCACAAGGCGTGATGCTGTTCTTAAAACTGTTTTTAGTCTAGCTGCAACTTACACAAATATTGTTCATGTACATTATTATTCGCGATACAACGACAACACCATCTATGATATGCTTGGCTCAGTACCTCCTTCGCACTCATTACCCCCCCATTTACACTCAGTACCTCCCTCACACTCCTTACCCCCACTTGCACTCAGTACCCCCTTGCACTCAGTACCCCCATTTACACTCAGTACCTCCCTCACTCCTTACCCCCCACTTGCACTCAGTACCCCCTTGCACTCAGTACCCCCTTGCACTCAGTACCTCCCTCACACTCAGTATCTCCCTCACACTCATTAGCCCCCATTTGCACTCAGTACCCCCCATTGCACTCAGTACCCCCTTGCACTCATTAACCCACCCATTTACACTCAGTTCCTCCCTTTTGCACTCAGTACCTCCCTTGCACTCAGTACCCCCTTGCACTCAGTACCTCCCTTGCACTCAGTACCTCCTTCACACTCAGTACCTCCCTCGCACCATTTTCGTGTGATGCTATCATCCTCTGCCAGTGTTTACTCACGCATCAATCTACGAGCGACTAAGGTTAGTAATGATGCTCAGTGCGATACTTTCCCCGTCATCAGGACAGCAGCAGGACTCGGGCAGTCACTCCCACAGCCCGCATCATTCCTCCCCATGGGACCGCAGGCCCTAATATTGCCCGGGAAAACATGGAGCGCAAACAAGTAGATCCGGACTGGAGGTGGAGTTCTGGCTGTCTATTTTCTGTCTGATAGAGCGGCTGCCTTCCTGCCACTAATGTTGATGTTCTGTTTGTTTGACAGAGATAGCAAAATTTGCGCAAACATGCAGTTCCGGACCGGAGGTGGATTTCTGACTCAGATTTTTGCTGATGGAGCTTCCTCTTTCCTGTCACTGTAACGAATCTCTCTCTTATCTGTTAGATATAAACGTTATCGTGCTGTTGGTCTAATATATTAACTGTTTTTGTCTTACAGAGCCACCATCCAGCCTCAATTTAAATTTAGTAATTTCTTTATATTTTCTGTAGTAAGAGAATCGCCATCTCATGAACATTTGAATCATTATATTCCTGCACAGAAGATATTCCCCTGAATTTCCAATAATGTAAGCGTGTAAGTGTATCTTCAAATGTATGCACATGATTGATATCAGTAAGTGCATCAATGCACTGCAAATGTGAACGCACTAATAATGTCGAATAAGTGTAAGATATCACCAGCGGATAGGAAAGGGTTCTGTACTCAGATCCATTCTGTTTCTGATATATTTAAACGATCCTCCATCGGGTATAGACTAATTCCTCTCAGTGTTTGCAGAGGGTACAAAAAATATGAGAAGGATTAAGCCAGAGGAAGATAGCAGGAGATTACATGATGACCTGGACAAGCAGAAGTGTTAGTTCAACTAATGACTACTGGAGTTTAGCTCAAATAAATGTAAAGTAATGAAAATAGGTGAAGGGAAAAGGAGGCCGGACATATGGTACCAATTGGGAGCTGAAACCCTTCAAGAATCAGGTAGAAAGAAATATCTGGGGTTTGATATTCAAAGAACCTGTCCCTTGAAGCCCTCATCAAAAGGATATCATCAACGACATATGCTTGGTTGACCAATATAAGAACTACCATTAGAAACTCGTGTAAGGAATCATTCAGAACCTTTTATATCACATATTTCGAATCCATCCTGGAGTATGAGGTTTCATCGTGAAGTCCATATCTAGTTAATCACAAAACAAAATTAGGATAAGTTCAAAGTTATGCCGCTAAACTAGTTCCGGAACTGAGAGGAATGAGTAATGAGGAAAGGCTACAGAAATTAAATATTTGTTGTTGTTTAAGATTCGCTACCTGGAACAAAATGTTCCAAGTAGCACAGGCTATGGTGAGCCCGTAGTGGACTTTTTTAGGAAATTAAAGCTCACGTCACTGGAAGACTGAAGATTTAAGGGAGACACCATTAACACGTATAAAAGTCTCAGAGGAATTGACAAAGGTAGATAAAGACAGACTATTTAGTAAGGGTCGAACACGAAAAGAGACACAGGTAAAAACGTAGGGCCCATATCAGCTACACAGAGATATTAGAGTGAATTTTGTCAGTGTTAGAATAGTTAACAAATGAAATGCATTAGGCATTCCCGCAAGTACAACTAGGTGAGTAAAGAGAGAGAGACATCCAAACCAGAATGAAAAACATTACAAAATAAGGTAAGAAAAGCAGGAAAGGGAAAAAAGGAAGATAGGAAACAACAAAACAGGCAGAGAAACAATCTAGCAATCAAACAATCAAAACGACGGAAACAATCAAACAGACAGGAAGACAAATAACGGCATTACGACACAAACTGCCCAGAAAGATCCCCATAAGCCGAGCAGACTCAGAATACGACCACTGTATATCCATGTTAAACTCGGGTCGTTGCTGTTAAGTGCATGCAAATTAAGAATGATGTCAGCATCAACTTGAGACGTTGTTGAGGCTACTCTAGATATGCAATAGGAAAAAAAACTATTGTATTTTGAAGATTTAGACGCGGGTTCATGATCACCCAAATGTTATATTTTGAAGACTCGTGTCACGGACTTGTAATCCATCTTCAGGCTATTATTACACGCGCAAGCTGCGGCTGACCCCCAAAGACGCATCCGCTACTTTTAACGTACTTGGTAAGTACTCAGTACACGTAAACACACACAGGCTTAACTTGATGGCAATTATATTTGGATACAATATTCTCAGGACATTTTACACACGCGCAACTAAATCCATCCTAGACTAAATAGCCCTGAACACTCTCTGCAAAGAAGAATAAAAATTCTGGAAACTGGACGAAAACTGAAAATCTATACCTTGAGGCAAATCTTGAATTCAGAATTAGATTCTAAGCCCAAACTGTATCCATAGCAGTCATGGATTACTGGCGGGGGCGGTTTCATCATCGTTTCTCCCTCTCTCGCGCGCCATCACTTTCGCCTCACTTCTCTCGGGGAAAAGTGCATAACATCGCAACTTTCCTCTTCCCCAGACATTAGATCAGAGGGTCACCTTCGTCGACTTCTCCTCGAAAAGTTTCTGGGAGCCGGTAAGTCGAGGCTTAATCAGGCTTTCCGACGGCTATCTTCATGCATTCCTTCATTAATTTTCAGCATCGTGAAAGTTTTTCTTGGGGGAAGGGAGTGGAATGGGAGGAGGATGGGGTGAGAGAGGGCGGGAAGTAAGGTGGGAGGGGAAAGGGAGAAAGGAGAGGGAGAGAGTGGGGCTTGTTTCCTCTTTGGCAGCCGTTGATATAGTTGATATACTCGTTGATATAGACGGCTCTTTGGTCCCGCCTCTCAACCGTCAATCAACAGGTGTACAGATTCCTGAGCCTATTGGGCTCTACCATATCTACACTTGAAACTGTGTATGGAGTCAGCCTCCACCACATCACTTCCTAATGCATTCCATTTGTCAACCACTCTGACACTAAAAAAGTTCTTTCTAATATCTCTGTGGCTCATTTGGGCGCTCAGTTTCCACCTGTGTCCCCACCTGTGTGTGCGTTCCCATGTGTGTGTGAAAGAAACTTATAGTAGATATGGCAGAGAAAAAAAGAGGTAGAGAGTCGGTACATTAAACAACCGGCGGTTTGAAAGGCGGAGTCCAAGAGCTAACAGCTCGATCCTGCAGGCCCATATGGTAAATACAAACACACGCTCAAGCGAGCACATAAATACACTCTCACAGTAAAAGGGTCAGGTTCACCTGAAATCCGCTCGGCTACATATTAGGACATAAACATCTTGCGTCCGAAACACCGCTGCAGAAATAACCCAACGATCATTTACTCATTTACATAGTTGGTGATTGAAGCGTCTTAAATTATATAGTAAAAATGTCAAACACACAAACTGACTCCAAAGATTTCAGCTTCATTTACCCCATAGCTCTTAGTGTACATCGTGAAAAAGCGAGTCATTGAGACTCGTTAGATTTGGAACCGTACGATAATTGGTTCCATAACTGGGTGACTCCTAAGGGTTCTGGCGAAGGAAAAGATAAGCTGGACTTATTGGAGCGGCTGCCAGTAACCTGCTACTCCTTCAGGAGATAATGTCAGGTTGTGTGATGGTATCTTCTCGGAACTAATGTTCGCTGTAAGAAGCTACCCATGACGGAGTTTTGATATGGAAACGAACTAAAGTTTATGAACTTGCCGTACACTCACATGTAGCGGCACCTCTTCCATGGTGGCCCCTTCAGATGCTCTTCATGGGCAATTAAGTGACAGTTTTAGATGTTGCCTGACTCAGCTGAACTCCAAAAAAGACCTTTATAGTGCAAAAACAACACTTTAGTATTTAATTGTGTGACGCTTAGTATGCACATCCGTTATGTCCTTCCTCAGTGTGTCGTAAAACTCTGAAAAGTGACTGAACACAGTCCTATGTACCTCTGAGGGACTACCTCAGTCCGGGAACCTCTGAGGGACCACCTCAGCCCAGCAAGTCACTTCAGCATCCTCACCCCCACCCCGCTCCTGTGCCAGGTAAGTCCACAACGGGATCACCATAGCCCGTGCTACTTGGAACTTTTTGTTCCAAGTAACAAATATTAAACAACAACTCACCACTAGTGAACCACCTCAGCTCAACGAACCACTGAGGGACCAGTTCTGAACTGATCTCAGTGATAATCTCACTCTAGCGTACCGCGTAGGTCATTACAGCGGCTTTATAGTTTGCTCTTCAATCACCAAAAAACCGAGAGCAAAAAAACAAAAAAAACAAAACAAGAACAGAGCAGCTGCCCCAGCAAGCTTCAAGCGCCTTATCTTGATGAACAAAGGACCCATTGTACTGACAATAGTAATTTGAGACAATATCAGCTAGTTTAAGCGCAGGAAACACACGCTTCGCTGAACAAAACGGTCACGTTTGCTAATCGACGAGATGACTCGCTGATTAGGTATTTTTTGTTTTACATTAAGATATAATTTTTGTCTATTTTGTCTATTTTTTGAAACGGAAGATATATAGAAACAATTATACATTTCTGACACATTTAATCAGCAGAAAACAAATATTTTTTTGGGGTGTAAAATTGATTGGGAGATAAGAACTTTTTTTTCTGTGAGTTTGTGGATTGTGATTCTGTGAATCCGTTAGCATATGTCCGTGAAAATATGAATCTTTGAGTATGTGAGTCTGAAATGGATGGAAGGATGGGCAAATTGATGGGTATTAGATTGATGGATTGGTGGGTAGATTGATGGATAATGAATTGGTGACTAAATGATGAATGAACGTATTTGTGGATAGATTGATGGATAAATGAATTTGTGGGTTGAATGAACGAATGGGTGACTAAATTAATAGATGAACGTATTGGTGGATGAATTGATTGATGGATGAATGTATTGGTCAGTAGATCGAATAATGGAAGAATTAACTGATGAATGAGTGGCGAATGAACAGAAATGAGGGTTCAAGTACGTTTATTGAGACAATAAAATGCATCCCAAAAGGATAAAGTATCTTAGGCTAGTTCTACCTTCCAGAGAAGGAGTCGCCACTTAAGCTACACTCCTCCCTTGCGTCTGTTCGATAAACAGCTTTTGGAAATGATTAAACAGAAAATAAACTGGATTCCAAACTTTGGGTTCTAGGAGTTTAATAGTTTTAAGGACAAAGTTTAGAAGATAAAGCAGTTACATGGGTTGATTCTCCTAGATAGGAGTATGTAGTTATTGTTGCTATTGTATTTGCGATCGATGTTGTCGTTTCTCTTGTATTCGTTGCAGTTTTTCCTGGCGTGAGTAGTGCAAGGGCTGATAGTCTTTACGCCCGAGAGGTTTTAGGCCTGATAATATATTGGGTGATATAAGCTATAGAGCTAATAGGCTTGATTAGCTATATAGCTGATAGGCTTTTGAACTGCTAGACTTCAGGTCTCATAAACTCAAGAGTTGATAGGCCTTAGGGCTGACAAACCCTGGCACTAATAGTTTCAAGGGCTGACAAACTTTAGTGCTGATTGCCTAGGAATCAGACTGTGGAGCTGATCGACCTTTCGATGCCAATTAGCGTAAATGTCAAACCATCTCCCCCTCACCAGTGATCCTGGCTGCCACATAAACATAAGTTCTGGTTTGCAATTATCCTTGGCGTAATAATATGTTATCAGTTCCCGGTGGACAGAGGGAAGTAATATTGGTTATTGGGCCCCTGATAGTTGCTGGGGGCTTTCTTGGGACCATGTTTTGTGTTTTTTAATGTATGAAAATTATGGTTTTCAGTTGCATATAGTCCTGTTGACCATTCAGGCTTGTTCGCATATATATATATATATATATATATATATATATAATATATATATATATATATATATTATATATATATATATATATAAAAGAAATCTAGAGATGATTTATGTTAGAAGTATCTTTAGATTTCTTATGATCCACTTCACTTGGGAAGGTAAGGTGAAGGAGAAAGCGCCAAGCTAATAAGACTATACAGCACTTGGGAGAGATCAGGATAAGGATTAAGGATGGGACTGAGGTTAAGGAATTGTGCCCAACCACTTGGACGGTCGGGGATTGAAGGCCGACCCGCATGAAGCGAGACCGTAGCTCTACCGTCCAGGCCAAGTCGTTGGCCACTTCACTTGAGAAGGAAGTTAAAAACAATCTCCAAGTTAATTTTATAATTTGGTGTGACGTTAAGTGCTTCGTTGAAGCATTTAACATATAAGGAAGTGAAAAATAAGGTAAGGGAAAAAAATGTAAGAAAGTGCTCCAGTGTAGCAAGTGATTAAGAAGTGAAATGAGCTTGAAAAAGAGGTTGTGAAAATATCCATCAATCATAGCTTCAATAGCAATATAACAGAGAACTGGAAAGTTGGGAGGCATAAAATCTGGCACAATTGTTATGTGCTGGGACGCTAACACATGAACTCGTTGTTCTGTAGACACAACTAGGTAAGTACACACACACACACACAGAGCCAAAGCTCAACCCCCGCAAGCACAAATAGGTGAGTACACACACCACACAGACACACGCACACACACACGCACTCAAAGCGGTATGTACTCAAAAAGTCTATCTCTACAAAA
>NC_091174.1:7624524-7672024 GCF_040958095.1 Procambarus clarkii
TTTTTCTAAGACATCCATACCATTCAAGTATATGACAATTCAACCACTCCACACTAAATCACATTTCATTCTTTTACTTGTATTGGAACAAATAGAAAATAATAAACTAATTTGAATTGTTGTCTAAAAAAAACACACAATATGACCATTTCTTCGAAAATATTGTTCCATGACCCTTAATTCTGCATTTATTTTTCAGTGAAAATGAGGTTTATGCCCTTACTCCTAATGGTGAAGTTTTCAAGCGTGTTGGAGTGACCAACACCAATTATATTGGTGATGCATGGCAGAAAATACCAGGAAACCTTGCAAAAATTTCAGGTAAAGATTAACTAATTGTTACCAACAATGTGTTCTTTTTCAACAAGAGAAAGAGCAAGGCAAGAATAGATTTATTTTTAAATAATGATTAGCCTGTAGTGGCTTCATAAATTCTGATATATTAAAGGGTCATGACAGACAATATAATATCTGCAGATTATGTCTACTATCACCTTGGTGTTTCTCTGCATGAAAGATTAACTTCATTTACCATAGATGCTAGTAAATGTGTATAATTATGCTAAATTAATGTGCAATACATTTTCCCTGATATGTTTGAGGTACACAGTTTATATAATTATTTATAAAACTACTTGCTCTTATGAAAAGATTGCTAATCCTCTAGTATAGTACTATGGTTTTGTTAAGCAAAAGGAACAAGAAAATAATCTATTTATATAACTTCAAAAATTCCACCCACAAAGTTTTCATGGGTGTCTCAAACTATAGCAGTAGTTAGAAGTGAAATTTTGCTAGTTAACATGCTACATCTGGTCATCATTTTCATTTCATGGAAAGGCCAAAATAGGTAAATATTATTGAAGTTCTGTTGCCTTATTTTTGTCGAGTTAAAAGTTTGTGGTTTGAATTGGTTACAGAGTTCCTCATGAGTAATGACAATATTATCAATTCTATGCCCCCAAAGTCAAACTATTTTTTTTATATAGTATCTATGCTAACCAGTCCCAAAATATATAGTAAATGAAAATTTATAATTACAAGTTCTGTCCTCTGAAAATTTCCATAGTAATAAGCACGTAGCCCTCGCCTTCTGAATTGTGTGGCAAGTCCACGAGCGCAAGTTCATCCTGAGAGACAGCATGTTAATTATGAGGGCACTTTTCCCTCACTACTTTTGAACAGTACTAGTAATGACATTATCCTGTCATGCATCATTCTTAATGATTTACAGCTTTTTATCCTTGGGGTTTTTCACTAGGTATGCAATCTTAGCTATTTACATGAAATACAAAGAAATAAACCAATTATTCTATACACAGGTGTTGTAAATTTCTATACAAGATTATAATTATTATTTTCAATGAAATGAAGCAATAGTTCTGGTATGAATGAAACTTTTATAATAACTACCTCTTTCACCCTGCTCAGAAATTGAACCCAAGACTAATAAAGTTGTTAGCCAACTGTACATTAATTACAACACACAAAGTCTTGTGGTAGACTTGGGAAGGGTAATCAAAAAGTGTTGAAGAGCAGACCATCACAGGTTACAAAGTTAACTATAGATAAACCTTTTGGAAATTATATTATGTTGAGGTTTAGGCCAGGGACCAGGTAATTAACTAATTAGATTATTGTGTCATGTGCATGTGTGGAGTTGCCCCTGTTAATCTGAACCAGAAAGATGTGCTGCAATAAATGTTCTGGAAATAGCATTGCCATTTTTTTTTTTTTAAATATCCACAGCGCTTGATGTGTAAAATATGTTATACACATTTGTACATGTGAGCTAAACATTCTCTCTTCTTTCCAGTTACTGTAGATGACTGCTTGTGGGGTCTGAACAACAGGGGACGCATCTGCCAGCATGATGTATTTAAGATATTGGACTTGCCTAAAGATAAAACTATAAGGAAAAATAAGACTATCTCCTTGAGTTCTGAAACCTTAGATTGGGAAGTATTGTGATAAGCACTATAGCATATTGTAGCATAATATCTGTGGGCATTATGCATACACAACTTATATTAATTCTCAGAGATGGTACTGAAAACTGGAGATTTGTTATTTTACCAATATTTTTACTATATATATATACTGTTCCAATATTTATTATTTTATAATATACTAATAAATTTTATAATATTTTCAGTTTTTTTAATAACTTCCATTGTACACAAACTAAATTGCTATATTCTGTACACTATATACTTTTAAGTATTGCTTTATTACATTTAAGCATAATGCACATTCATTATATTTGAATATTGTAGTTTATTTTAAAGTAAATATACATTTTGTATACAATATGTATATTAGTACAGTACAGCATGTAAATGTTTAAATGTCACAATTACATTAAAATACTTAATTTGATTTTTTAAATTCAGGTACAGTATTAAAAATATATCTATAACAGAAAGTGTCTTTGGACAAAGTTGGAGGCCATATGCTTAACACTAGCCTCACCCAACTTTGCAGGGGAAATGGTCAGGGTGAACCCCAAGGTAAATACTTTAATAAATATCAGCCTGTAACCCCTCTCCCCTTCCCATGCGATTATCACGAAATGGAAATGTTTGTTCAGAGTTGGAGGCCAGATGGGACAGAAGTGGGGAGAGAAGGGAGGGAGAGGGGAAGGGAGGGTGTGAAGAAGGGGAAAATGGGAGAGAGAGACTAGCCCAGCCACCACCAGGTACTCTCCCTAATATACCCAATACCTATAATGTTCTTATATTCACACTTACATTATTTGCCTATCATCCCACCAGAATTATATATTAGTGACATAACAGGTAATAAAATTGTCATGCATGTAATCTTTTCATTCATACTACTGGATACCATAGAGTGAGGAAGCACATTGTTGCAGAACATAGGGAGCAGTATAGGAAAATATGGTTTGCAATAAGGCACTAATTCATATAACCATTTCTACCACACTAAAAGCCATCCTCATCATACCAGAAAGTCACTGTTAATTATACTTTCTCATGTACAAATATCAGTCGTCGTAAACTGCTTCTATGGCACAGTTCATTCAGTTTCCGTATCTTCACTTGCCATGCCTGGTCTTCATTACAGTTCTTGTCTTCGTCACCCCCTACTCAGCATCATCATGCTTTACCCTCCTAGTTAACCACCCTCTCTCTCATCATCTCTCTCCTTGTCATCATCCCTTCTCATTGGCATGGCACCCCCTCCTCTCACCTTTACCCCCCTTCCTGCTCATCCCCCCATCACACCCCACTCTTTAAATCAACAGAACTATGTACTTTTCACCACTCAATCATTGGCGCAATTTAATTTATAATTGAATGAATTATAATTTAATGAATGCAAATTGCACATTTTTGCAATTTGCAGGACTTTTACATTGTTATTATTTTATCTATCCTTGCACACTCATGCTTCTTGGACTGTCCAATTCTAGTAAAACAAGTATTTATTTTCCATGATTGTGCCACACCAGCATCTGCACACCAGGGTAGGCATAAGATTTCTTGCCTACATGCATCACTGTAACTTATCTATATATATTCATCAGTCTCTGTTATAACTGCATCACTTGTAAACATCAAATCTGATTTATGTATATCAGCTGAAGTACAATTTAAGTTCACACCTTTTTTTTAATATTTTAACCTTTACCTCTCATGACCCCATCTCCGGTATCTATAAAAGATAATATCTGTGTTTCTGAGGTTGGAGGCCAGACGCTTGGAGTTACCATCATTAAACTAACTCCGCAAAGGAGATTTTATGGGAAGTGCCATGAAGGGAAAGATTAGGGTCTTCCTCCATGCTATCCTTGAAGGGAGGCAGGTGGGATGGGGATGGCCAATATTCCCCCGCATTCATGAAGTTTGTGGATATGAAATCTGCCATACAAAGTCCATGAGTTTAGTTTTCAACACATTAGCATTTACTATACCATACTAGAGAGAGAATCATGCAAGTCAACACGACCTTTTGCCTGAAAGTCATGAGATACCCTACATCTGCATTGCTCAGAGACAAATTATTTAGTGCTGTTAACACACTATTGACTGGTGCCGACATACCAACTCACTCTTTTTATGATAAATGGCTGAGCAACAATGCCTACAATCTCATTTAACTCAACATTCATTTTAAGTGCAATCTACCTGTCTCTGATATTCCTCTTTATCTGTACCCACCATTCAAGTATCATACACAGGCGATGAGTCACAATAACGTGGCTGAAGTATGTTGACCAGACCACACACTAGAAGTTGAAGGGACGACGACGTTTCGGTCCGTCCTGGACCATTCTCAAATCGACTTGAGAATGGTCCAGGACGGACCGAAACATTGTCGTCCCTTCAACTTCTAGTGTGTGGTCTGGTCAACAAGTATCATACACACCTGTCACCAAGAAAGGTAATGAAAATCTTACTCTTCTCAAAGCTGTCACACTCGAAACAATTGCCTCCTCCATCGAGAATTTAAGATCTCATGAGCACTGTGTCTACACCGACGGCTCAGTCCAATCTTCTACTGGACGGACTGCAGCAGCATGTAGGTTTTATAGAAATAATATTTGCACAAAGACTGTCAGTCTCAGGTTAAACAACTGGCTGACCTCCACACAAGCAGAACTAGCAGCATTACAACTAGCTACCAGTACATTAAAAAACACTGGAGAAGAATAATATTTTGTGATTCAAAGTCTGCTCTTCAAACAATCGAAAACTTCTCTTGGAAGATCGACAGCAAGAACCTCATACTACCAATTGTAAATGACCTAATTGCTGCACAGAGCAATGGGTCTCAAATCTCCTTTGTATGGATACCATCACACATAAACGTAACCAATCATAATGAGATAGACACTGCAGCCAAATTAGCGTGTAACAAAGATGAAGTTGAATTAGATCTAGGTATCCCCATCTCTTCTGTCAAAACTGTATTGGTCCAAACATTCAGGTCCGATAGGAAAGAAATTACTGACTCCCAATGACCTGAAAGCACTAGTATAACACACTTATGACTTGTTCAGATCTGAAACCTATATCTATGGGCAGCACAAAACGTCGACCAGACTGTGTGACAGTGGTTGCAAGGATCAGGTTGGGTTACTGTTACCTGTAGCAGGTGGCTGCAGGTGACGGATCTCCCAATCCTGAGCACTCCAGTTGCAAACTCTGTGAGCAAGAACTGCGGCATGATCTCTCACACTACATCACCGAATGCCCAGTTATTAGACCTTCCAGACCAGTTGGCATGAGGTACCTGGAGCTTTGCTAGTACAGTACTTTATTCACTCTCGTGTTCTTGAAGATATCCTTATAATGAACCCAAAATTTGCCAGTGCAGGCTATTGAATATATGGCCCTGTATGACTAACCATCCTGTGAGATGGGGATTTTTAGTATCATTGCTACCTTATTCACTCTTGTGTTGATGATATCCTCATAATGCACCCATAGTCAGCCAGTGCAGACTGCCTATCACATGACTCTGTATGACTAACCATCCTGTGTGATGGGGATTTTTTAGCATCACCTAGTTAGCTTTTTTTGACACACTGTACTCCACTTCATATAGTCTAGGGTAGCTGCACAAATGTAGATGTACCTCCTGTATTAATAAAAAAAAAATTACTGGGAGGATACTGGCAGGGTATGTGTAATTACCTAAGTGTATTTACAGGAAGAGACCTAGGCTTGTGGTGTCCTGTCTTCCCAGCACTGTCATATAATGCTTTGAAACTGCTGATGGTTTTGGGCCTCCACAATCTTCTCACTTGTTTCATCTTAAACTTTGTTTGCAAAAGTGAATTTTTTTTATTTCTTTGGCAACTTTGTTTAGCTAAGTCTATGATGTCTTGTTCTTCAAGTTCTTGGTCTCAAGAATTCTTCCTTATCAGTTCTGTTGATTCCCATTACTATTTTGAATGCTATGATCATATTGCCTCTTTTTTCTTTTATCTTTTGGCTTTAGCATATTTAATTTATTAACTTCTCCTCATAGCTCTTGTCTTTCAGTTCTGGAAGCCATTTAGTTGCATGTGTTTGCACCTTTTCTAGTTTATTGATGTGCTTCTTACGGTATGGCTCGATTATTCCCTTTACTTGTTAAAAATTTTTGGCTAGTCACTTTGTGGAGATTCCTAGCTTGATGATGTTAACTGGATCTACTTCTATCCGGTTGTCACATTTGTTGAGTAGCCTTGTCAAGTGACTTTGAAAGCCTTTCCCTTCTTAAGATATTAGGGCATCTTCTTCTTGAGGTGATCTTGAGATGATTTTGGGGCTTAGCGTCCCCGCAGCCTGGTCCTCGATCAGGACTCCTTTTTTTTAAACACCCCCAAGGAAGCAGCCCGTAGCAGCTGTCTAACTCCCAGGTACCTATTTACTGCTAGGTAACAGGTGCATCAGGGTGAAAGAAACATTTTGCCCATTGTCTCCGCCTCCCAACGAGGATCGAACCCGGAACCTCAGGACTACGAATCCGAAGCACTGTCCGCTAAGCTATTCTGGGCACCATACAACTGTTGCATAGTCCAACTCTGGTCTTGCAAAGATCATGACAATTTCTTTAGTATTTCATTCATGTACAGTGGTATCTTCGTTTACAATTTAATTCGTTCCCAGAGATGGTTCGATATCCGAAACAAATTTTCCCATAGAAATAATGTAAACTGAAATAATCTGTTCCACACACCCAAAAATATTAACTTAAAAGTACATTTTATACATAATATTAATCATATTTTGTACATAATATTTATACTACTCAATTTTGTATTACAGTATGTACAAGTATATCTTACCTTTATTACAGACTCTTGTTGGGGTATGGAAGATGGCGAGGAGTGGGGGGGGGGTGGGGAGGAGGAGAGGTGTTAGTGTTTGGAAGGGAAGTCCCCTTCCATTATAACATCAGGTACTGATGACATGTCGGGGCTCACACAGCACCGCTCCTGTGCCAGGTAAGTCCACTACGGGCTTACCATAGCCTGTGCTGTTTGCCCCGCTCCTGTGCCAGGTAAGTTACGGGCTCACCATAGCCCGTGCTACTTGGAACTTGTTCCGAGTAGCTGAATCTATAACAACAACAACAACGACATGTCTGGGTACTCTCTCTTACATTTTGCAGGCATATCACTAGGACCTGGTTGTAGCTCAATGCTTGCTTGTCTTAAAGACAGATGAACCATCTGTCTATAGACACTTGTTTTTCCCTACGTTTTAACACTTGTCTGTAATGAGACTTTACATTTTCACTAAAAAGGTTAATGCAATGGCTTGTTATCAGCTTTACAAGTTTTCAACAAAACTTTGCAGTTCTTCCCATACTGCACGCATTTTTTTTATTATTGAGGAAAGGACATCAACAACCCACAGACCATTTTCCTGTTTACGAATGATGTTTTTCTTCTATCATCATCCTCACAACTAGTTGAACTTTACACTGACTTTCTTGGGACCCATGGCATGATATATATTAATTACTTTTTATGTTCAGAACCCCCCCCCCCAAAGAAAACACAAAAAAATGAAATTCTTCACAAAGAATTGAAGCGCGTCGTCATTATGACGGTATGTATGAGTGGAATTCATGGTGATTGCAAATATTTGTTGTTTTCAATTACGAACTTTATACTGAGAATATGCAAATTAGTGCACACAGCGATGGGTGATATGTTGCCCAAATTGACATACAATTTTCAGAATACCGGAAATATCGGAGATCTGACTCATGGACGTTATTTTTTAGTGGAATTCATTATGATTGCACATATTTGGAGTTTTCAATTACACATTTTATACCGAAAATCTGAAAATTAGTACAATCGGCGATGGGTGAGATTTTGCCCAAATTGACCTACAGTTTTCAGAATATCGGAAATATCGGAAATATGACTCATGGACGTTATGCATGAGCGGAATTCATGGTGATTGCACATATTTGGAGTCTTAAATTACGACTTTTTATACCGAAACTATGCAAAATTAATGTAAACGGAGATGGGTGAGATTTTGGCCAAATTGACAAATATTGCAGATTTTGTAGGCCAAATTGGCAGATTTTGCCCAAAATAAATAATAAATTAATTCAAATAATTATTTAATATTACTTATTACCTTAATATTTAATATTAACTTTAATATTTACTAATATTAAACTATAATATTTAACTAGAACTTTAATATATAATAAAATTACCATATATGAAACAAAATTTTTTAAAGCCCCATAGATAAAAATTGATGAATGCATCTTGGAGAACGGCCGGGTTTTAACAAGCCTGACCTGAGGACGGGTTGTGTAAATCACCTCACTGTTGTGTTGATTACACCTATGAACCCCATTTCTACATACCTTGAATACACTTGAATTATGTAGAAACCACCTTCTACATAAATACACTTAGGCATTAACAACACATACTGTCTGGTGCGTTCTCGACTCACATTCGATAATTCAGGGTTCAAATTCCGAAGGGAACAGAATGGGTTGGGTTCGTTTTCATATCACCTAATGTGCCTGATCACCTTGCAGTACATAGATACCCTGGAGTTAGTCAGCTTGTTGTAGGGTTGCATCCTATGGAAAGTGGGATCAGTAATTCAACCTTGAGGTGGGGGAGAAAACCTCGATATAAGCCTATCATGCATAAACACACTAGCTGCCTGTCCCCTGACAAAGTGAAATATTACTAATACAAAAAACACATCATACAATGAACCAGCTAAACCCGTCAATAAAGTAATCTAACCTCCGAACTTCGCCATGCGTCTGAGCTCCAGGGCCCACCATTGACCCCGACCCTCCAGGGCGCACCAATGACCCCGACCCTCCAGGGCGCACCAATGACCCCGACCCTCCAGGGCGCACCAATGACCCCGACCCTCCAGGGCACACCGAGGAAGAATGCCGTGGAAAATGATCTAGTCATTGGACCTTGAAAGCCTGATACCTGATATCATAGCGCATGTTTAATAAACTGAGATATCTTCCTTTATCTATTGTACAGTTGTTATATATATATATATATATATATATATATATATATATATATATATATATATATATATATATATATATATATATATATATATATATATATATTAACTCATGAGCTATTTACACGAATATTAATATTATAATGTAAAATGATTCCGGTTTGTCCTTGTTTTACAATGTTGATTTACAAAGAACGTATTAACTGAGTTAAGGGGATGAAGAATGTGTTCAGTTAAACACTCAAACGTGCAGATGCACGCACGCACGCAAGCACACACGCACGCACGCAAGCACACAAGCACACAAGCACGCGCGCACACACACACAGATAGGTGAGTACAAATAGGTGAGTACAGAGGTCCTCGCGGGCGAGCAGACAGCGCTCGGGAGTTGTAGTCCAAAATGTCCGAGTTTCATTCCCGGCCGAGGCAGAAACAGATGGGCAGAGTTTCTTTCACTTGATGAGCCTGTTGACCTAGGTATCTGAAGGTTAGACAGCTAATTAACATCAACAGGCTGCATCCTGGGGATGTGTGTATATGATAGAGAGTAGTAGTAGTGTGCATATGATAAATAGTAGATAGATATGAAGTAGATTTGATAGAGGAAAATAGGTCAGAATTCAGAACATTAGACAACCGACATTTAGAAAGCCGGGGTCCAAGAGCTAACAGTTCGATTGATTGATTGATGAAGATTAAGCCACCCAAAAGGGTGGCACGGGCATGAATAGCCCGTAAGTGGTGGCCATTTGGAGCCATTACCAGTATCAATAGCTGATACTGGAGATCTGTGGAGGTGCGACTGCACCCTACGGAGAGGTCGTGACCTCGTGAAAGTGTTGAAGCTAACAGTTCGAACAAATAATAAATATATACACACGATCAGGAGAAGATCGACAGGTCATGTGTAGAATATGAAACCCTGACGAGTCAAAAGGATGTGCCGAGGAATTAGAAACTCTTCACTGATGAAAGACATCAATATTGCCAGGCAATATGTGTGTGTGTCCCCATGTATACACCTTCCCTTCCTTGCATTTTAAAATCAGAAAAGAAAAATATATAAGTTGTGACATACTGTGGAGGTGGCGCTGAAATAAGGCCCAGTGATATATCGCCATTGACAGTTTTCAGACTCGGATTTCTCGGAACATAAAATAACTATTCGGCCTTCAGCCAGAGAAGCTGAGGATGTGTTGGGGTCTCAATGGACAAAGAGGTAATGTTTTCTCAGGCTAGGTGTTGTGCGCAGCTTACACGGCGAGTAAATAATCCGGAAACCACTTTATAGCTTCTTCACTTGCTTTGAGATTGGACATTGGTTGTTTTTACCCTTGCTTCTCAGTTTATGATAAGAAATATATGATTTTAGATTTTCTTTTGGCAGAAAATGTTCCGATTGTGAGTAATTATTTGTTTTCCCTGTTAATGAATATCAAGATAGATTATGTACTGGTAAGGTAAAACTTCTGTATTCAGCTACTATTTAATATTATATATAACAGTGCTGCAGAGATTATAAACATAGATTTTAATCTGTAGGCAAATACACCAGAATAAAATGAGGGACCTGGACAGATAAGCATGCATAGATAAATAGATCGACAGAGAGTACAATCTATTCTGCCTCTGGTTTTCAATTCCTCATGCTCGACTGTGAAGGCAGGGAGAGTCTGACTGCCAGTCCCCCTGTGGGCACGCGACCAGCTTACGGAACATGGTCGACGCCGCCCCAACACCCTCACATTTTCGCCTTTGTCGTGCTATCTCATAAAATTTTGTTTTACGATCGGTCGCGCTATTTTTGCTACGACCACCTTACCTTCGACTTCCCACCCCTTCTCCCTCCCTGTGAGAAATATGTTTACGAATCGCTACGTGTATCCCTCCTGGATATACCTGCCGAGGAAGCTTGCATTATAGATCTGATCTCTAGGAAGGCATGAAATACAAGCCCCAGCACAGTTCATACCCCTTTATATAGGAAACAAAGAATAATAAGTGGAAAAATACGAGGGGATGAGTTATAGCTTACAGGCTTTTGTTTAGTGCAGTGTCTCGTACTTACATCAGTTACTTTCCATCGTAAACACACACATACACACAAAACAGCTGAAAAAAATCACTAAAATCACAAAATATCATGCACATCTGAGACAAAGTGAAATCTACACTAGCAATTTCATCTATTATCAGAATTTACCTGAATTTACCTGAGGGCCACCATCTCACTAGTGGCGTCGACGATAACAAGAAGAGAGACTCGTCGAAGATGCCAATACTTGCTGATGTAGATCCCACCAAATGTATACTGTGTCAGCAAAACTATTCCCACAGAATGCGATACTATGTGATGGAGATAATGTAATTATGAGGGGAAATCCTAAGTCAGTATGACTATATAGCTAAAAGATAAACGAATTTGGAGACAGTTCTATAACAAATGTTCAATAGATGCGTAAATATTTAATTCAAAGTTATCTACTATCAGAAAGTTTTGCCAAATATTTCCAGTTACCTATATAGCCTTTTCCACTACCGCGCACAGAATGTGTATAAAGTGAATAATAATTTAACTAAACTGCCCTCTCTCTCTCTCTCTCTCTCTCTCTCTCTCTCTCTCTCTCTCTCTCTCTCATCTCTCTCTCTCTCTCTCTCTCTCTCTCTCTCTCTCTCTCTCTCTATATATATATATATATATATATATATATATATATATATATATATTTGTAGAAATTGCGTGTTTATGACGACGATCAAGTAAGAGCCTTCTCAGGCACAATCACTCGACTGAGTTCACTAATAACCCAAGACATTTCAAATTCAAGGGCATCCCTCCATGAATACTTCCGCAATTCTAAAGAAACGACAAAAAAATTTCCAATAGCCGAAATGATTCCCTAAATTAACGAGTCTCCCAATACCAGCACTGAAATTAGTAAACAGAAAAATTAAAATGGAAGAGAAAAAATAAAGTCGTACTCCACATTGAAGTAGGCTCTTCTCTCCTAACTTCAAATTTCAGTGACTTTCAGACTAGTGATTCCTTTAGAGCACATTGATTAAAGAGAGAGCACTGGAGAGTACGTGAAGCCTACCAACACAAAAATCAAAGCGAATCTTTTTGTGTGCTTGCCCTGGCCCTTATATCTGTGCAAGCAGGCATGGTTGCGTCCATATTGAACGGCCAAACCACACCACTCACATCAACAATAAGGAATGCCCAAATCGTCTTTCCCAACTGATTCCCCTGCTTCTTCTCTCTGATTCCCTTTGCCTCCTCTTTTACCTGATTACTCTGTTGCTTCTCCTTATTTTTTATCGTTTTCTCTCGTCTCCTTTCACCCATTTTCTTCAACCTTAAACATTACACTTGTCCCTTCCTCTTTCCTCCAAGTGTCATTCCTAAGTCTAGCATTGCCTTTCCATCCCTCTCTTTTCTCTTTATCTTCTTTATGTCTTTTCTCCCAGCACAAATTATCTCTATATTTGTTATTTTCTTCATATGAAACGCAGTTGAAAATTTAACTCTAAAGTTCGTTTTACTATTTGGCATGACGTTAAAAGATGCGTTTCTTAAAGCTATTAACATCTATATAATAATTTAGAATAATGGATAAAAATATACGAGTCTAATAATTTCTCATATAATCCCATTACTATAATAGGTGTCATGGATATGGAGGGGTCACCAGAATGGTGAATGATCCCAAGGACATCAGCATAGCCCGTGTGCTTCCAAGTCAATAGCCTTTCCTATGTCCCTATTGTTATTATTATAGTTATTAGCATAGCCTGTTTTCTCAAGATCATCAGCATAGCTTATTGTCATCAATATAGTCCAGTAGTTCCCAAAATCTTTACGGTCATTATCCCTCCTGTCCATATAGTGTCCTTATCAATGACCCTTTACGTTCAGTAAGGGGTTATTATTATATGCCCCCCTCTGGTAAGGGGCCAGAGAATACAGTCTGCTATCCTCTGGTATCATAACCTGTACACTGCCTCAATTTAATTATGGCCTTCTACATATTGCAAAATGGCCCTCTGTTTTGGAACTAGTAGCATAGCCTATGCACCCAAGGTCATCACTGTAACCTATGCGCCCAAGATCATCACTATAACCTATGCGCCCAAGATCATCACTATAACCTATGCTCCCAAGATCATCACTATAACCTATGCTCCCAAGATCATCACTATAACCTATGCGCCCAAGGTCTTCAGCACAGCCTACAAAACGTATTGTCTTAATGTAAGTTCGGAGGTTAGATTGCTTTATTGACGGGTTTGGCTGGTTCAATGTATGATGTGTTTTTTGTATAAGTAATATTTCACTTTGTTGGGGGACAGGCAGCTTATGTGTATATGCATGTTAGGCTTATATCGAAGTTTCCCCCCCACATCAAGGTTGCATTACTGACCCCACTTTCCCCTAGGATGCAACCCTACAACAAGATGACTAACTCCAGGGTATCTATTTACTGCAAGGATCCTTATTCAGTCTTTCCTCATCAACAAACGCTAAATGTTCGTTAATCCAGTCACCAAACTCCCTGTTTACGAATGAAAAACTTTACACCCAACTGATAACGTGAGTGTTTTTCTCGTGTAGTGCTTCGTTCACATCCTCTGCTTAAATCGCACCTCCATAAATACTTCACCCACGTACTGCAATTACCAATAATTACCAACAAAACCTAACTACCTAGCCTAACCTAAGTTAGGCCGAACTATTCAACACATTCTAGGGGGGTAGAAATAGCCTTAGCTACTCTATCCCTTTGAGATATATTTCTTTCTTGTCTCGTTGAGATAAGATAAGCATCTTATTGCTTCTAATTACAATTATTACTTAACCTATACCGTTGATAGGTTAAGTAATAATTGTAAATATGAAGCAATAAGATGCTTATCTTAACATACTAAGAAGGTTAGGTGAGGGTCGGTGTTTTCTATGAAGCTTTTCAAGGTAAGCTAAAATATTCACAATCAATTAGTATGTCACATATGCACTTATTAAATAAGCCAATATTGACCGTAAGCAAGTGCGAGAACGGGGTTGCAACAAACATACTTGAACTTGAACACATTCTAGTAGGCAATAATATTACCTTATATTTGAGAAAATATAAGCTATTGAATACTCAGTATCATAAAAGTGATGAATGGGTCTTTCTGTTCGGCCGCCACCTGGACGAGCCTACCGTAATCCGTATATATTTTAGACGGTAAAGGATGGGCTGTATTACGATATACATGTTCAGAATACTGTGAAATATGAACAAACCAGTTTTATATGCTAGGATTTAGTTTGGAATCTCTCGCAAATCGCCATGACTAGATGGTAGCTGGTTGGCTCAACAAAAGCCGTCTACATTTGTTTCGTCTTCTTTTGGTGATGTTTATGTTTGTTATCAGTCAGAATATCAATCTGTTTTCTAAATGTGTTCAGGGTGAAGGGTGAGAAATTAACTGTTTGTGGGTCGAGGTATCTGTTGAGTGATATGATATCTAGTCTGATCCCATTTTGGGCGTATTTACTATTTATTAACTGTGTCTACTGGATCGAGTTATCAGCTCTTAGACCCCAAATATCTAACTCCTGCGCGCGCGCGCACACACATACACACACACACACACACACACACACACACACACACACACACACACACACACACACACACACACACACACACACACACACACACACACACACACACACATGCGGCCCCAGCATGGAGCCCGTACCTTGTCAAGCACAAGACGAAGCTGGAAAAAGTCCAAAGGTATGCTACTAGACTAGTCCCAGAACTAAGAGGCATGAGTTATGAGGAAAGGCTGCGGGAAATGCACCTCACGACACTGGAAGACAGAAGAGTAAGGGGGGACATGATCACAACCTACAAAATCCTCAGGGGAATCGACCGGGTAAACAAGGATGAACTATTCAACACTGGTGGGACGCGAACAAGGGGACACAGGTGGAAGCTGAGTACACAAATGAGCCACAGAGACGTTAGAAAGAACTTTTTCAGTGTCAGAGTAGTTAGTAAATGGAATGCATTAGGAAGTGATGTGGTGGAGGCTGACTCCATACACAGTTTCAAATGTAGATATGATAGAGCCCAATAGGCTCAGGAATCTGTACACCAGTTGATTGACGGTTGAGAGGCGGGACCAAAGAGCCAGAGCTCAACCCCCCGCAAGCACAATTAGGTGAGTACAATTAGGTGAGTACACAGGATGCAGCCTCCAGCAGCTGTCTAACCACCAGGTATCTATTTACTGCTAAGTGAACAGTGGCATATGTTTAAAGAGACTTACCAAATTGTTTCTGTCTCGGCCAGGAATCGAATCCAGGTCAGTGGCTTGTGAATCGGGAACGCTGTCCGCGAGATCATATATCTGTGTGTGTGTGTGTACTCACCTAGTTGTACTCACCTAGTTGGACTTGCGGGGGTTGAGCTCTGGCTCTTTGGTCCCTCCTCTCAACCGTCAATCAACTGGTGTACAGATTCCTGAGCCTACTGGGCTCTATCATATTTACATTTGAAACTGTGTATGGAGTCAGCCTCCACCACATCACTGTCCAATGCATTCCACTTGTTAACTACTCTGACACTGAAAAAGTTCTTTCTAACGTCCTTGTGGCTCATTTGGGTACTCAGTCTCCACCTGTGTCTTGTTCGCGTACCACCTGTGTTAAAAAGGTTTATCCCTATTTACCCTGTCAATTCCTCTGAGAATTTTGTAGGTAGTGATCATGTCGTCTCTTGCTCTTCTGTTTTCCAGTGTCGTGAGGTGCATTTCACGCAGCCTTTCCTCGTAACACATGCCTCTTAGTTCTGGGACTAACCTAGTGGCATACCTTTGAACTTTTTCCAGCTTCGTCTTCCATGCTGGGTCCGCATACTCCAGGATTGGTCTTACATATGTGGTATACATGATTCTGAACGATTCCTTACACAGGTTCCTGAAGGCTGTTCTTATGTTAGCCAGCCTCGTATATGCCGCAGACGTAATTCTTTTTATGTGGGCTTCAGGAGACAGGTTTGGTGTGATATCAACTCCTAGATCTTTCTCTCTATCCGTTTCATGAAGTACTTCATCTCCTATTCTGTATCCTGTGTCTGGCCTCCTGTGTGTGTGTATGTGTGTGTGTGTGTGTGTGTGTGTGTGTGTGTATGTGTGTGTGTGTACTCACCTATATGTACTCACCTATATGTGCTTGCAGGATCGAGCATTGACTCTTGGATCCCGCCTTTCGAGCATCGGTTGTTTACAGCAATGACTCCTGTCCCATTTCCCTATCATACCTGGTTTTAAAATTATGAATAGTATTTGCTTCCACAACCTGTTCCTGAAGTGCATTCCATTTCCCCACTACTCTCACGCTAAAAGAAAACTTCCTTACATCTCTGTGACTCATCTGAGTTTCAAGCTTCCATCCATGTCCTCTCGTTCTGTTACTATTCCGTGTGAACATTTCGTCTATGTCCACTCTGTCAATTCCTCTGAGTATCTTATACGTTCCTATCATGTCCCCCCTCTCCCTTCTTCTTTCTAGTGTCGTAAGGCACAGTTCCCTCAGGCGCTCTTCATACCCCATCCCTCGTAGCTCTGGGACGAGTCTCGTTGCAAACCTCTGAACCTTTTCCAGTTTCATTATATGCTTCTTCAGATGGGGACTCCATGATGAGGCGGCATACTCTAAGACTGGCCTTACGTAGGCAGTGTAAAGCGCCCTAAATGCCTCCTTACTTAGGTTTCTGAATGATGTTCTAACTTTTGCCAGTGTAGAGTACGCTGCTGTCGTTATCCTATTAATATGTGCCTCAGGAGATAGATTAGGTGTTACGTCCACCCCCAGGTCTCTTTCACGCGTCGTTACAGGTAGGCTGTTCCCCTTCATTGTGTACTGTCCCTTTGGTCTCCTATCTCCTAGTCCCATTTCCATAACTTTACATTTGCTCGTGTTGAATTCTAGTAGCCATTTCTCTGACCATCTCTGCAATCTGTTCAGGTCCTCTTGGAGGATCCTGCAATCCTCATCTGTCACAACTCTTCTCATCAACTTTGCATCATCCGCAAACATCGACATGTAGGACTCTACGCCTGTAAACATGTCGTTAACATATACAAGAAATAGAATTGGTCCCAGCACCGATCCTTGTGGTACTCCACTTGTTACTGTTCGCCAGTCCGACTTCTCGCCCCTTACCGTAACTCTTTGGCTCCTTCCTGTTAGGTAGTTCCTTATCCATTCTAGGACCTTTCCCCCCACCCCCGCCTGCCTCTCGAGCTTGAACAGCAGTCTCATGTGCGGTACTGTATCAAAGGCTTTTTGGCAGTCCAGAAATATGCAGTCTGCCCAACCATCTCTGTCCTGTCTTATCCTCGTTATTTTATCATAGAATTCCAGAAGGTTTGTTAGGCACGATTTCCCTGTCCAGAACCCATGTTGATGTTTGTTCACAAACCTAATGTTCTCCAGGTGTGCAACCAGTCGTAGCCTAATTATTCTTTCCAGTATTTTACAGGGGATGCTTGTCAGTGATACAGGTCTGTAGTTAAGTGCCTCCTCTCTATCTCCTTTCTTGAAGATCGGCACGACATTTGCCTTCTTCCAGCAACTGGGCAATTCTCCTGACATAAGTGACTCATTAAAGATCATTGCCAGAGGCACGCTGAGGGCCTGTGCTGCTTCTTTTAGTATCCACGGTGATACTTTGTCTGGTCCAACTGCTTTAGTTGCATCTAGAGTGTGTGTGTGTGTGTGTGTGTATTCACCTAGTTGTACTCACCTAGTTGTGTTTGCGGGGGTTGAGCTCTGGCTCTTTGGTCCCGCCTCTCAACCGTCAATCAACAGGTGTACAGATTCCTGAGCCTATCGGGCTCTGTCATATCTACACTTGAAACTGTGTATGGAGTGAGCCTCCACCACATCACCCCCTAATGCATTCCATTTGTCAACCACTCTGACACTAAAAAAGTTCTTTCTAATATCTCTGTGGCTCATTTGGGCACTCAGTTTCCACCTGTGTCCCCTTGTGCGTGTTCCCCTTGTGTTAAATAGACTGTCTTTATCTACCCTATCAATCCCCTTCAGAATCTTGAATGTGGTGATCATGTCCCCCCTAACTCTTCTGTCTTCCAGCGAAGTGAGGTTTAATTCCCGTAGTCTCTCCTCGTAGCTCATACCTCTCAGCTCGGGTACTAGTCTGGTGGCAAACCTTTGAACCTTTTCCAGTTTAGTCTTATCCTTGACTAGATATGGACTCCATGCTGGGGCTGCATACTCCAGGATTGGCCTGACATATGTGGTATACAAAGTTCTGAATGATTCTTTACACAAGTTTCTGAATGCCGTTCGTATGTTGGCCAGCCTGGCATATGCCGCTGATGTTATCCGCTTGATATGTGCTGCAGGAGACAGGTCTGGCGTGATATCAACCCCCAAGTCTTTTTCCTTCTCTGACTCCTGAAGAATTTCCTCTCCCAGATGATACCTTGTATCTGGCCTCCTGCTCCCTACACCTATCTTCATTACATTACATTTGGTTGGGTTAAACTCTAACAACCATTTGTTCGACCATTCCTTCAGCTTATCTAGGTCTTCTTGAAGCCTCAAACAGTCCTCTTCTGTTTTAATCCTTCTCATAATTTTAGCATCGTCCGCAAACATTGAGAGAAATGAATCGATACCCTCCGGGAGATCATTTACATATATCAGAAACAAGATAGGACCGAGTACAGAGCCCTGTGGGACTCCACTGGTGACTTCACGCCAATCGGAGGTCTCACCCCTCACCGTAACTCTCTGCTTCCTATCGCTTAGATACTCCCTTATCCACTGGAGCACCTTACCAGCTACACCTGCCTGTCTCTCCAGCTTATGTACCAGCCTCTTATGCGGTACTGTGTCAAAGGCTTTGTGTGTGTGTGTGTGTGTGTGTGTGTGTGTGTGTGTGTGTGTGTGTGTGTGTGTGTGTGTGTGTGTGTGTGTGTGTGTGTGTACTCACCTATTTGTACTCACCTTGTGTGTGTGTGTGTGTGCGTATGTGTGTTAGTGTGCATAAACTCACCAAGATCTAGTTTCCTCCGTATTTGAATGCATATAAAAGCCAATGAATGCGTTATGCATCAAAGCGGTAACTATATTTATCTCTATACGTGGATAACTCGAAATGTGATATCTGTCATTATTTCCATCATTCCTGAACACTTTTCCACTCAACATCTAAGATCTAAGTAAATCTTTCGCAATATTCAAATCGAAGTTTCATATCACGCTATTAGCGTGATATGAAGTTTTGTACTTCATACGTACAAATCACAACAGCTTTATGAAGCTTTACGTACAAATCATAACAGTACACAATTGAAGTGTAGTTTCAACGTTGAAAAGAAGTAGGGCTGGAGAAGGGTGCAAGTTGGTTGAAAAGGTGAGAGGGTAGATCGTACTGAATGGGAGTATAGATGAGTTGTGAGAGAGGGGTTATGGTTGGTATGAGGGAGAGATGATAGCTGGGATTTACAGTGTTGGTGAGGTCGAGAAAAGTATGTTAGTGTACAAAGAAGTGAAAAAAAGAGTGGTGGATAGTGTGGTAGTGAAAAGGGCGTTTTGGTGGATAGGGAAGGGAGGGGACGGGGGAGGATAGAGGGTGTGAAGGAGTGGAAAGACCGTGTGGTATGCGGGTTGTTCAGAAGGTTTATGAGGATGGATAACGTGTGGGTGGAAAGAATGTTGTTGTCTTAGATTCAGCTACTCGGAACAAAAAGTTCCAAGTAGCACGGGGCTATGGTGAGCCCGTAGTGGACTTACCTGGCACAGGAGCGGGGTTGTAACTGTGGAGAGAAGTTATATATTAAGAGGCTGCAGCAATACTTGTGTTTTGATAGTACAACATAAGCAAGCGTTAATATATAATTTATGATCTTCCACTGGTCTCGTCTTTCACAAAGAGAAACCTTAAGATGGTACTTCCCGCCAAACACACACCGAAACTACGACGTTGGTACAACGTTCGAACAAGTTTTAACACCTCCTAACCAGTTATAACAACCAATATAGCAAGTTGTAACAACGTTCTAATACGTCATAAACACGTTAAGCCAAGATGTAACAACTTTATTACAAGTTGTAACAAGCGGAAAATAGGGTCAGTTACGGTTTGTGTTTCCAGGGTTATAGTCTTCTTCTATGGTAATACCCGTTGTTGCTCTTTACATACAAGACGAAGGCTTTTCAAGTGCTCCTTACAGACTCTTGAGTTTTTGTAGGAAAACAATAGACTATTTTAATCGGTGATTGGGATTAAAATAGTCTATTGCTTTTCAAACAATTATTTCCAACTGTCGTGGAACGAAGTTTATCAGGCTTATCGATGTCCCCCAATGCCAATGACATCCAAAACTGCAACCCACAATAATTTACTAGCTCGCAAGGCACCAAGTTACTTGTAAGAGACCAGAGTTATCATGAGGAAAAAACACAATTCACCGTTCACTCTGCAATCAAACTCGGGTCCAATCAGTTGTTGACGCTCCAGAGAATGAGTGACCAGAGGAATCACACCTGCTCGCACGAATTCCCCGACAAAAAAGCTGTCTTAGTTGATGGTATTTCTTTATCTTTACTGTTCGGCTGTCGGTATTCGCGTCATCAGAGAAGACGACCACGTAGCAGCCACACATATAATAAAAGTAAGAGCTATGCCCAAAAGCATCTCTCGAACGTAACAGTAATTCCAAACACAACTTTGGTAGTTCACTCTTCCACAGAATTGTTGTGGGGGATATTACTTGACTGTGGTGGGCCTGTGGGAGCCATGCGTAGCCACTGGGTGGAGTTCTGGCGAGGGCTGTGACGCGAGTCGTGCCGGCGATAAGGGCCGGTGTTGCCGCATATCATAACGGGACTCTCGCCCATGTTACGGCCCCTTGGAAACGTACCTTGTCATCTTGCTGGGTTTCCTGTCCAACGGCTTGCCTATATGTCGCATTCTCCTGTCCCCAAGATGCATACAGAAAGACATCGGAGCTCTGCGAACAGGGAAAGCGCGCCTTTGTCCCTAGTCGGATTCTCCCCGAACGACAATAAACATTTTCTTCGTCTAGCTGTAAGAATATTCCAAGAGTTTTTGACTCTGGTCTAACCTGCTGCTGAGTTTCATGAGTAAATATTGTTACTCCTTGGGTCCGGCCATTAAGATAATGCAACCTTTTTTTTCAGGGGCATATGAATATTCATTTTTCTATTCAATCGTGTTTAATCAGAATTTTGATCGCATTAAAATTCAGGAGCATTTTATGGCGGATTATAAGTCATGTACAAAGGCCCATTTTCCTCTGTGCTTCCTGATAATGCCAAGTCAATTAAGGCCCTCTCAAAATGGAGATTGTCTAATATCAGCGAAGGAAAAAAAATATTCGGCAAACTTTCTAAACTTGGCCGAATTGGATTCATTTTGGAGAGAACGTTTCAAGGGATTATGTTGAGATAATGATGGGTGACGTAATTGACGGGTGACGGTGGTGCTTCTGACGGGTGACGGTGGTGCTACTGACGGGTGAATATTTAGTATGTTGACAGGTGAATGTTTATTCTGTCGACAGCTGAATGTTTATTCTATTGGCACATGAATGTTTTGTGCTGACAGGTGAGTATGTAATGTTTTGACAGATGAATGTTTTAATCTGTTGACAAGTGAATGCTTAATGTGTTAGAGGGTAAATGGATCAACTTGCTGACAGGTTAAAGATTTAAAGCCTGTTGACAGGTGACATTTTTAGCCTGCTGGCAGGTATAATGATTATCCTGCTGACAGTCAAGTGTTTGACGTTGACAGTCGAATGTTTAGCCTGATAAAGGGTGAATGTTTAATCTACTGACGTTGACAAAGGACGTCAGGAAACCGAGAATGTCAAGGATACGAGAAAGTTGCAAAATGTTTGTACTAATATTAAAGAGGTAATCTTTCTCATATGCTATTTTTGCAAAGGTGTGTACTAGGATACGGCTTCTGTGACGTCATTACAGACCTCGGGGCAAGGTTGGTATGGAGGTGTTTGATGTTTGTGTTGATTGGAACAGTGTAAGTATGGGTGCACTAGTTTTTGTTTGTGTGTGTGTACTCACCCAGATGTACTCACTTAGATGTGCTTGCAAGGTTGAGCTAGGCTCCTGGCCCTGCCTTTCGGACGTTCTTAGTGTATGAAATGACCCATTTCTCACGCTTGAACCTGTGGTTACACCTGATTTGTTCTCATGTTTGTATTGTATATCCTTTCATGCTGGAGGCTGACTAAACACTTTCTGGAAATGATTGCATCGTCAGCTCACAATTCTCTCTCCTGTTTTATTATTGTCATTTTTGTTATAGAATTTCAATAGTCATTAAACATTATTTTCATTCAATGAAACAATGTTTTGTCTTTTAAAATATTATATATATATGTTTTTTAAATGGACCACGAGTTTAGTTCTTAAATGTTTATCCAGTTAATATTATAGAATGTTTGTTGGTGACACTGATTACTAATAAACATTCTATGATCGGTGGGCTTTGTCTATTGTAAAACATAAACCTCAAACACTCTACATTTAGTAGGGTTTGTCTTCCTCCTTTCATACATATATATTTACCACATGTTCATTTATTTTAAAACTAAAAAAAAACATAAAACGGAATGCGATTAAAATCATAAGTAAATAAAGCAAATGAGAAATATAACAGTAACAATCAAAGAAAAAGGGGCAGAAGAGATAGAGACATGAGATAGAGGAAAGGCTAGATAGAGCGGATATCTCAGTCATATCACACTTGCTAAGAAGGTTTGAGCAATTAACTAAGTACTATGAAAGACAAGAGTCAGCAGGAACAATGTCAGGACTAAGGTTCATATATCATTTGTGGATCTCTCTCTCTCTCTCTCTCTCTCTCTCTCTCTCTCTCTCTCTCTCTCTCTCTCTCTCTCTCTCTCTCTCTCTCTCTCTCTCTCTCTCAGTCGCTCTGGCTCTGTTCTATTATATTTTCTTCACATCCTGTTTTATGCACAACCACTGTCGGAGTCTGTATGTTCTGTCTTTGAATGCTATTGTGGAAATAAATTGAATTCCAGTTTCCTTCCAATTTCATATTCTCTTCTCCGTTATTTCCTGCGTAGATATGCAAATGCATTCTCTGTCTAATTGCGATCGCTATAAGAATTCTTTGACTTTGTGAATGTGATCGTAAACGTTTCTGGATAGAAGAGATTAAAGATATATTCAGTATCCAGGATTCTGATCTTTTATATAGAGATGTCAGATGTTTTCTGATATCTCAATATAAAAGATGGTTACGAAACACTGATGACGCGTGCCAAAACAATAATAATAAGAATATAATAAAGAATGAAAAGAGTAAGAATAAACAGAGAACCCAAATTATAAGATAAACTAGAATATGGAATGTGACAACATAAAAAAAGTTTTATTCGTTAAATTAATAACTAGTAAAGTTGGAAGCGTTTGCTGTGACATGTGGAATATCATCAGTGCCACATCACTTGCAACATCAACAAAGCCGCATCATGTGGATCATCAGCTTTGACGAATCCGTTACATCACATACACGTCATCCTAGACATCCTACAAGCCACATCCTGGACATTATTCAAGCCACATCTTAGACACCATTCAAGCCACATCCTGGACATTATTCAAGCCACATCTTGGACACCATTCAAGCCACATTCTGGACATCCTCCGAGCCATATTCTGGGTATCATCCAAGCCACATCCTAAACATCACCTGAGCCACATCCTGAACATCACCAGCGCCACATCCCGAACATATTGTACATAGTAGCTACATCAAAAGGACCAGCTCCATCGCAACAGCTTTGATGTCGACACCGAGAGAGAGAAGCCCAAACTACGTCGAATTTACAGCAGGCGGATCAAAAGGCCCCAGAGTCGGAGATCATGCAGAGGACCATATGGGCGAAGGAGAATCAGGAGGGGGAGGGAGCGAAATGGGATTGAGGAGAATTTGGGGCGGGGGAATTGGGATGAGGAAATGGAGGTGGAGAAATGGGAGTTAAATGAGGGAGTCTTGATAGTGGGATGAAAGAATTAAAACGTTCGTAACTGCTAGATGTACGGACTAGAGGATTGGAGACAGAATACTGAAAGTTAGTGTGCAGTAGATGTTATCGTAATCAGTATATCTTTCTCTCCCTCCTCTCTCTCTCTCTCTCTCTCTCTCTCTCTCTCTCTCTCTCTCTCTCTCTCTCTCTCTCTCTCTCTCTCTCTCTCTCTCTCTCTCTCTCTTTCTCTCTCTCTCTCTCTCTCTCTCTCTCTCTCTCTCTCTCTCTCTCTCTCTCAGACAAGCAAATGCAGAATGTCCCTCTGCACGATGCGACTGGAACATAAAATTGCATTGTCTGTGTAACCATCGCCGAGCGAGATGCTGCAGAGAGAGAGAAGTGCAGAGTTGGAACTGAAGATTTCCATCTTAATACCCAAAGGAGAACTGCACGAAAATATCGCAAAGACATGACATTCCAGCTTAGAAGCTTTCGGAGTACGCACAGCGGCGTGACTTTACCCTATCAAATGGGACGCGACAACCTCGACATCCTCACAAAAAATTTACACCGTTGGACACAACTGGAAACGTATTCTAGGATAATAAGCATCTTGGCTTTCCTCAGAAGGGCTGTTATTGTCGTCATTGCTGCCATTAGACAGATTCCTGTCAAGAAAGTCGCGCTGCTTTCTCTTCGCTTCAGAGACTAGCAAATCTGTGTTAGATTTATAACCACTTATTCATGGAGTGAAAGCCACGGCTTGTTTTCTAAATTTATATGCGTTGAGGGACATGGTAGGAATTCGTTCCAAAGTTTGAATGCATTTCTTCCTTAGGAGCAGACAGGAATAACTTTACGATTTCCTCTCCGCGTTTGTCCAAGCGTAATATACCTAGTAATATTATTATTTTAGTTAAAACAAGCTAGGCAGCAGCGAGACTTGAAATTTATCCGCCCTATATTGCATCATCTCGAGCATCTCTCTGGAGGCTGCAGACGACGCGGCTCATCTCGGATACAATGCCTTTGCCAATATCCCACACGCCTCAGCGAGGTGTAGCAATGGAGAGTGGGAGCTATTGGACAACATGTGCATCCCGCTCTAATATCCGCAACACATTGGCAGTGTCCATCATCAGGGGGAGAGGAGGCGACGCTTGCTACGGCAACACGGAGTGGTCACTGGTCATTGTGTTCTGGGGGTGACCGGCTCCTCTGCTGACGACATGTAAGACCTGGGTCATAGTGGTCGGGTGTGTTACTGCCACCATCATTGCCCCACTAACATAAGGAGCTATGTACACAGTGACCCAGAGCCGGGTGAAGGGACATCTACATAGGAAACCAGAGCCATCAACACTGTCAAAAAATGAGGTCGAACATATTGGAACTCTCGTAAATGAAGACGACGGCCTTGATTATATATTCACTTCCTAGATATGACATGTTCTCAGCCATGACTAACAGTTTAGGGGATTACTTGTCTATTAAGATTGGTGGCCAAAACCGGACTTGCCCGTTGTTTTGTACACGGAATTATATATACCCCAAGTGAATGAAGGTGACAGCGGCCTAACACCCTGTTACCCTCTGCCACATTGGTTTAAAATGTGAATATTTCATTATACATATTTATTGAAGGTCAACATTGTTCCAAATAGTTAACTAAAACTGGAGCTGATCTCAGAATGAATAAGATTTATGATTTGTACCAAGAGAGAGAGAGAGACAACAGCGTCACTTACCTGCACCGTGAGAGATTGCACCATTTCCAATTTTAATCCCCTCCCTTTCCACCCAAGAAGTAAATTAGAGATCAGCCGAAGCTTCGTCTTGAGGCAAAGCTCAGCGTCCTAAGCCATATTGATGCTCCATCCACAGAGCATTCCTTCTCTCTCTCAAATAATATACACTGATGGTTTCCTACACCACCCCACGGGTGTAACTGGAAGTGCAGTTGTCCTGACAATGGGTGATGACTTATATTTTGAGTAGAGAGTCCGTATGAACAACTGGGCCTCTACTCTTCAGACCGAACTATTTGCCTTGCTTCTTGCACTGAAATGTGTACAGTTAAGTTTAAAACTTGATACATTAATTGTAAGTGACTCTTTATCATCCTTAATTGCTATATAAACTGTATCTGTGGACGGTCTCGAATCCAGTGTTGATGTGACGATGTGCATTGAATTTTGTATCTGGGTCATCAAGATTTTAACTTGCTTAACTAAATGAATTGTGTGGTACAGTCCCTGAGCCCATTATGTGCCTCAGTAATCCTTTCAACTACCGCCCACAATAAGGGTTTAGGGTGCATAATAAATGAGCTAAGCTAACAAGTAAGATAAAGCTCAATGAATGTGAAGCTTCTTCATAAAAATCTCAGTATCCTCTTTGCCTTATTTCAGAGAATTTTAGACTTTTTCTTTTGGTTCAATACTTAAAAAAAATTGTATGCCTTAAAGTCTTTTATTTGGCGAAAGATCCCATTTTGTGCTTAAAACATAATTTTTTGGTTTAAGATCCTACCGTTGTTGCTTGACCTACTTCGTTAAAAAAAAGCCGTTGATGTTCTATTGTAATATTAGAAAATACTTTCATTACCAACATACCTTCTCGGTTTTCCCATGAATGTTTTCTTGTCATATCTCTGGTCTATCTAACACAGAGGATAATATAAACTAAAAATTATATTTTTAACACAATTGTCTCTCTTTGGATGATACAATGAGTGTTAAAAGCTTATGGATCTCATGGAGCTCCTCCGCTTCCGGACAGGAACCGAGGACGCAGCAGGCGTTTCCCCTCTGGATCACCTGTGGGAACCGACCTGTGAGATTTATATTTATTTAATTTATATGAATTTATATTTACGTTAATTTATATACTTCGATAGCAATTTGTATAATGATAAGTGGACTGTATTTCTGCAATAATCTCATAATCTCACAAATCGATCCTCTACACATTAGGGGGGGGTTTATATTTATATATATGCAGCCAATCAAACTACAGGAATAGACTACATACATTGAAAAGGTTCCTTATCTTATAGTACAGCAGGTTAGTCCACCAGGTATAACTAGGGTGTAGACACCAAATTATCCTCTTTGAGGTAGCTTCCATCACCCAGTAACTGGTGCACAAATCTTGCTTCCTCGTCTTGACCTGTCAAAAGGGCGCTAGCTGTGAAGCCAGGTTCTATATATGACAAGCTATATCAGAGAAAACACTATACAGTACATGGAACATAAAGACCTGGCTTAATTACCTTTAGTTTGAGGCTATGTCGTGCTCTAACCGGGTCACCCTATATAATGACATTAATGGCCATAAATGAAAGATACATGGGTTTCGGAAAGAACACTTAACTTGAATTGTAGACATCGTGTTGGAGATGGTACACCTTTGGTTTCCATAACACTACGTCCAAGTAAAATTAACAGGAGCCGAATTTGCTCCCGTGAGCCTCTGGTCTAGTATCAACAATGGCTGCATCTAACACTCCATACTATTGACGCCTGGCCGACATTGTCCAGATATGATAGGAGCCGAATTTGCTCCACGCGTCTCGGATGTGACACAACAATGGCTGCCCCCCTTCCTCACCTGACGCCTGGCTTACATTGTCCACATGTCAGAAAGTGATAGAAGGGTCACATTTACTCTACTTTAATATTGATAATTAAGTTAATTTATATAAGATGTTTTTTTGATGGTAAAGTCCAAAGACTAATGTATTTAAGAATAATTCCCAGCAGAATAGCTGGTGAATTATAATAGTATGTGGTGATGATATCCCGTTTTCTATAGACGGTAATTCCACTACAAGTTACGTTTTCTATGGGTAACTTGTTTATACAACACAGCTCTTATCTGTCTGTATGATATTAAATGGTGTCGGATTTTCCGACATAATTCCCCAGGGGGCTGCTCACGGGTCGAAGTCCTATTTAGAACAGACGAACACCGATACTCCTCCTTCGGATTATTAGATTAATTTGATGTTAGTAGTTAGTAATCACACATTTGTGTGTCTGTTCGTACAGGACGGATGTCCCGTACTATAGTTGCAGGGGTTAGAAGTCTAATGCGATTTCATTTCCCTGTCAACTCTTGAAAGGCTAATATTCAAGCCTAATTACATATTATTTAACCCAGAAGACTGGATGTGATCAAGTATTACAGTCAAGTATGATTCAGGGACTGCAGTGAGATCAGTGACATTAGATATAACTTGAAGTTTCTTCAGGTAACTGATCACTGATATATAAACACTGAGGCCCATGGAATACATCTTGATTAAATAATAAATGTATCAAATCAGTCATCAGATTTATTGGGGTTTAATTTAGTTAATTGATTCAGAAGATTGAATAGCTCATCATTAAAGTAAAGTATGGTTCTGAGACTGCAGTGGGTTCAGTGACATTGGTCGCAGTGACTTGTAGCTGTTTTAGGCTACTGTTCACTGATTTGCCACTGAGGCCTCATGAACTCATCTTCAGCTTCAAATGATGATACTAACATCAACCTCTGTTGGTATAGTCAGCTGTAATCTCCTTAGTATAATGCTACTGGAGAAATATAATCAGCTGACAAATTTAGATTTCTACTGGTATTGTTTATCTGCAGGCATAGGTCTCCTCAGGCTTGATACTGGGCCTGAGAGTAATTTACCTCCTGCAGAGTTTAACATGGTTATACCCTGATATTTAGTAGGGCTACCGATGAATCCTGTTAATTCATTATATAAGATGTTTTTTTGATGGTAAAGTCCAAAAACTAATGTATTTAAGAATAATTCCCAGCAGAATAGCTGGTGAATTATAATAGTATGTGGTGATGATATCCCGTTTTCTATAGACGGTAATTCCACTACAAGTTACGTTTTCTATGGGTAACTTGTTTATACAACACAGCTCTTATCTGTCTGTATGATATTAAATGGTGTCGGATTTTCCGACATCACCACACTGAGGCGCCGAAACAAAAAACTGGCAGCCCTTGGGTCTCTGGTGACGTCAACAAGCCTGGAGCCCAATTCCTTAAGAAATACAAAGGCACTCTTACCTCAGGGGCCACGCGTCTCAGACGTTATGGGAACAAAGGTGTATTGACCTTCCAATCGCCTGTATTTGACTGATTTTGCTGTTTGTAGGTGGTCGCCCCACCTGCTTGATCAGCATCGAAGCGTATATAGGTGTCAGCCAGGGTGGATACACATGTGTAGTCCCACACCAACTGTTTGCCCCTTTTCCAAGGGTATATAGTGATGCCATCTGGGCAAAGTGCGGGGTCATCCGGGTTTTGGTCCCCTAGGATGTGAGGTTCTCTCTTTTTTCTCTCCATATTAAAGAGTCTTTCATTGCCCTCTTTACTCATAGCTTCATGTTATTTTTTAAATTATACCCCCCCCCATACTTTCTCAAAATTTATCGCAATATAATTTCCGTTGTCGAGACAGGAAGCTTGTACTTCGGCTAATAGAAGCACCCCAAGGCCAACTACTGACCTTCTTAAGGATGCAACCCACAACAATTGCCTATCTCAATGATATCTATTTTACTGCTGTGTGAATAGATCAGGTGATCTATGTGAATAGATCAGGTGATCTATGTGAATAGATCAGGTGATCTATGTGAATAGATCAGGTGATCTATGTGAATAGATCAGGTGATCTATGTGAATAGATCAGGTGATCTATGTTAATAGATCAGGTGATCTATGTTAATAGATCAGGTGATCTATGCCCCTTCAGGTGAAAGAAATTGTGGCTAACCGTTTCTGTCCTGCCTGGAAATTGAATCTAGTTACTTCGATTGTGAGCCAAGGACGTTGACCACTGTGCCGCTGGAACCCTAAATTGCTTGTGCTTCGGGTAGTTGTTTGTGACCAGTTGCTACCAGCCACCGGCACTTGCAGGGTTCGATGCTCACGACTTCACTGAAACAGCTCGTTCTCTCGATTACCACTCAGTAAAAAAATACCACGATTTTGCCTAGCCAGAAGTGTCAGAACCCAGGCAACCCACCTAACTTACCAGAGCCGATACCGTTTGATCCCAAGAAGCGTCATTATTGCGTTGGTTTTAATCTGGCTAAACCATCGATTTTTAAAGTTGGGGTCAAGAGCGTGAAAAACTGAGTGTTCATTAGGACAGACTGCGCTAAGCCAGAGCTGCATTAGAGCAGATCTTTGGCAGAATCAAAATCATTATTTTTCTCAACTGCTTTTTTTTCTTCAGCTTTTAACTGTTCTCGAACGTTAATATTTTTACTGTTCCTTCGATTCTCCGGCTACGTATTATATATATTTTCTTAAAAATATACAAATTAAAATTAGTATCATTGCGAGGAGACCTGTGGTGTAGCAGTCAGCGCAGTCGTTTCAAAACTAAATGGTCCCGAGTTCGATTCCTGGGGATGGCGAAACATTTAGGTCCGTTTCCTTACACCTTATATCTCCATTAACCTTGCAGAAAATAGCTGCCCGGGAGTGAGGCGATAAGAAGGACTTTGGCCTCAGGGAACCACAGTGAACTTAACAGTCTCCCCAACAATGCCACACCATCATTTATTTTGTAATAACACTGAATGTTATGTACTTTTTATCGCAGTGCTTATTCTGATATAAAAATGCATGAAAAATGATATATGATGATAAATTTCATATTATATGTTTTTGTGTTGTGTATAGTTGGGAAATTAAAAGAGGATTTCAAATATTTATTACAAGTGTTTTTGTAAGCTTTAATTATTGATTATTCTGAACCCGTTTCTCGTGTACTTAAAGTGTCGATCCCTTGCATTAGAGTGTCGACATATTTTATTAGGTTGTAGCTCCCTTTCAATAGACTGCTGCTTCTCTCAACAGGTTACCGACCTTTCACTAGACTATCGACCCTTACATAAGAGCCACGACAACTTCAACTAGGCTGTCGACCATTACACAAGACTTCCAACCATTCTATTACACTGCCGACTCTTTCATTCGACTTTTTACCTAGAGAGAGAGAGAGAGAGAGAGAGAGAGAGAGAGAGAGAGAGAGAGAGAGAGAGAGAGAGAGAGAGAGAGAGAGAGAGAGAGAGAGAGAGAAAGGGGGGAATGGAAAGTGGTAAAGACCAAGAAACCCCAATCAGAACTGCACACACTACGCTGAGCTTCTCCTATAAATTAAAGAATTTTCTCTCCTTCCCTCTGGAAGCGTGACAACCCGAATATCTTGCCTGAATTTTGTTCAATTTCTACAGGTCTACTGCCGGTCAGCCATAAATACAACGTTAAGTGTACCCTAAATGCCCGTTTTCTCGCCCATGTTCGTTCCTTGGCACTTTAACTGCAGCCAAATTCCTCATCTTGACCGCCGTAAACCATGAGATTGTCAAAGGGACCAGCTGTCGAGGCCATATGCTCCATCTTGCGGCTGGCAATCGAGGCGCTCTACGCACGTGACGAAAGTCTTTACTTGTGCGAGAAACTGCCATAGGCAGTTTTTAACGGGTTGTCCTGTTAGAAAGAAGTGAATGTGTGTGTGCTTGAGAGAGAGAGAGAGAGAGAGAGAGAGAGAGAGAGAGAGAGAGAGAGAGAGAGAGAGAGAGAGAGAGAGAGAGAGAGAGAGAGAGAGAGAGAGAGAGAACTCTCAGCTCAGAGAGACACTAGAGAGAAATTACTTTTCTTGCTTGCAGTTTCATCAGCTAAATTTATGGTAAATAATTAGTTTAAGCTACAGTCTCACGAAAGAAAGTAGTGTCTAAGAGCAGGGGTTCAGATGATAGGATAAGAGATAGGAGATAACAGCTCTTGCTTGCAGTTTCCCTGGGTACTTCAATCGACCGCCCTAATGAACCCCTAGTCTTAGTTAAAATAATAGAGACTAAAAAGACAGATTATAAAACATATGAACACTTCACAATTCACGATATATTTTAAAACACACAGCATTAATAAGAGCGAGTAAAATATAAATAAAGGAAATATATATAATAATACTCCACTATTAAACTGATTATATATCTCTCGCTTGTCAAACACAAAGAATAAAATTGCCTACTCACCAAAAAAATCCAACAACGTCATACTCAGAGACAACAGAATATTGAAACATATTATTATGAACGCACTGAGCGTACTGGTTGAAATCTATGTTATTAATACAGGAGAACTGAAAATGAGGGCACAATTATAGGTCAAAATAATAATAATAATAATAATGCTGATTATATAAAAACATAATTAATAATAATAATATTAATAATAATAATAATAATAATAATGATAATAATAATAATAATAATAATAATAATAATAATAATAATAATAATAATGATAATAATAATAATAATAATAATAATAATAATAATAATAATAATAATAATAATAATTTCTTTTAAACAACGTTGATGATAATATATTATGGCATTGATGGTCATGTTGATGCTTGAGGTCATATTAGGGTGCTTATGATGACATTGATGACGTTGGTGTCGGTGGCAACATTGATGTGATTAGTAGAGATTAACTATGATGACGGAGATCATCTGAGTGAGACAGCTTTTAATACCACGAAAGAGGGATAGCTGTTATCACCGATAGATAGCTATTACAGCCGTTAGAATAAGAGCGCTATTACCACCGATAGACAGCTGTTGCCACTGATATACAGCTATAACCGTAAAATAGATAGCTATTATATCCGATATACACATATACCACAGATAAACAACTACCACCATCGCTACTACCATTACCACCGACAGACAGCTCATATTACTGACAATGAATTAGCCGTCACCCGAGACAGAGGAGTGCACTACAAGAGAATGTCACGCAGGTTCAGGCTTGCTATAGCAGGGAATTACCTCTCGTTACTTTAAAATTACTGTGACCAGAACTCTAAACGACATAATGGCAGCTTAACACAAATGCCCAAGGAAGGGAGGGAGGACGGCTCATATATAATGCACAAATGGTCGATACTCCTATGAAGATAATTAAATAATAAGAAACTTTGTAACTAGTAGTGAATATTAGCAAGGGAAGGCATTAAAGTCATCGCAAGCATAATATAGGAAAATAATAATAATAATAGTAAAAATAATATATTAAGAGAATGTGTCTGTCACATTGGAGAGACCTGACGCTTGCGGTTAGCTTCACGCAACTTTTCATGATGATTTATACTTGTATGAGGAGTGTCATAGGTGGGATGGGGGTCGACTCTTCCCCTATGACCGCCTCTAAGTAGGACTGGCTCCTGTTGCGACATCCACCGACTTCCATGAAGTAAAATGGGAGTTATGATTTCTACAATTTTTCACCAACAGAATTTTGAGTTGTTGATTTTGAGTTGTTGAGGGGAATATCTATCTCATTCCCCCTTTCTCTTTCTCACACACAGACACCCTCTTTCTATCACACACTCTCTTACTCCTCTCTGTGTTTCTCTGTGCCTTTCTTTGTCTCTCTCTTATTATTATAAACATCTTTATTGACAAAATATTAAATTTTGGTTAATCTGAGTAATTCAACTGGGTCTTATTATAGTGAGGTGCAATGAGGACTGCTCGTATTCACTGCCACACAGGACCTGTACCTGGATTGTACCCGGAATGGGTTTTGGGAGTTTTTTCTACTCCTAAACTTGTCTTGTGAGAGCTCGGTCCAACAGGCTGTTGCTTGGAGCGGCCCGCAGGCCCACATATCCACCACATCCTGCTGGTCTGGCATTTCTTGAAGGAAATATTCTAGTTTTCTCTTGAAGATGTCCACATTTGTTCCGGCAATATTTCTTATGCTCGCTGGGAGTATGTTGAACAACCGTGGACCTCTGATATTTACAGAGGATCACACACAAGACAACAGGCCTAAATTGTAGATTAAAGCACATACATATTTCACGAGGTGTCTCTCTCTCTGAGCCTGTTGGTCTACGACTGGACAGAGAGCTACAGGATGAATTATCGTAGCTTGCTTTCACTGCGTTGACTACTAGCTCTTCATAAGACAACTGCCAAGTAGCAATTTCTTGTTGCTTCACAAAATCGAAATATCGTTTCCCCGGAAGCCAAACGTGATACAACTTTACAGATAGACTAAATACTCTCCTGAGAACCTCCAGCTGCCACGTGAATTGTAAACTAGTATGTTAGAGTAAAAAATACGGTTACTAGTATGTTAAAGAGTAAAAAATATCGCGTTTATGGGTCAACCCAACCTCACATTTAAAGCTCTTCGTAAACATTGATAAATCTGAAAAAAAGAGTCTGATTCCAAAGAGTGACAGTCATGTCGTAGAAATAAGTCAACCCAAAACCCATAAATTACAGACGAACCATCGGATGACCTTACCAGCCGGCCCAGACTAGTCAAGTCACAAGGGAGGAGAAACATTGAGGGACGGGAAGAGGAAATAGAGGCGATGTAGCAAAGGCGAGGTCAGAGCAGGGAATGGAGAGGGGACGGCCACGGAGGCCAGATGAAGGGAAGTGAGGGAACGTCAGATAAACAATACTGCTGGAACCAGAACAATTAAATAGAAAAAGGAGCTGCCAGTATCATGAAAGGGAATAAGCACTTTTGCTATAGGAAGCAGCCAGTATCAATAATATTAGAGGCAATTATATTAGAAGCAACAGCAGCTACACATCAAATAAGGGATTAATGTCACTAAAGGAAGCGGTATTGTTTGGTAATATGTTTATTGTTTGTGATGTGTGTATATGTATGTGTTAACACAATGTACTGAACGGGGTGAGAATAGCTTGAGCTACCTCATCCATTTGTGTGTATTTTACCTCAATAAACTTATTTCAATTTCAATTTCAATTCTAAAGGAAGCAAATTCGAGTCAATTCAATTTATTTTGATAATAAAAAAATAAAAAAAGACAACCCGTTTCACTAAAGAGGAAAAAGAAGCAAGAGGAAGACTACAAGCGGCAGGCCTGCAACGGGATAACACGCACGTATCAGAGTGCTATCGTACCATTATCTTAACGAAATGCAGGATTGATGTCCAAAGATCGAAGGGTGTTGACGAGCGTCTGAAGATCATAAGCATATTGAAGAAGAAGCAGGAGGCTTTTAAGCAAATATGTAGGTTAAAGAGAAAGGAAAGTCCTCTTAGCACGAGAGTAAGTCAGGTTTATGGCATTATGGGAAGAGCCAAGACGAGAGAAAGGGACTGCGAAGAAAATATATTTCAAGTGTCGAGAGACTGATGGGGCGACCACGGAAAAAGAGCGAAGTCGACATACTTTTCTTATTAGATTGTGTACCATGAAAGAGTACAAATTTGTTTCAATACAATTATGATTATGTTAAAGTCAATGAGACGAACAAGGACATACAGTAATCCATTGGTGACTTTCTCTTTTATTTTTCACCTTTAAATTACGGGAATTTTGTGTGGCTGATCCTAATTTCAAGGAATTTCTCGAATTCAAGGCATTCTTGAGATGATGCGCTGTTGGAAGATTGAAAAACATTAATATCCTATGAAACGAATCCAAGACGGGACGAAATGTCATCCCATTCCTTTCTTTTCATGTGTGTGTGGGGGGAGGAGGGGGGGGGGGGTCGGAATTTTCAGCCGCGTTATTATGACTTATTCCGGGCACATTCATATTCCATTTCATCTCTTTTGCAATTAAAGATCAGCGGAGGTATCATTCATATCATTCATTATTTATTCACGCCAAAAACTTTTCTCCTTAGAAATCAGTAACTGTGACATTAGGAAATATGTACATTACACATTTTGTAGATCTTGATGTCTTAGTACAAGAAATGTTCTTACATTTAGACCTTGTATGAAAGATTAAGTGGTAAATTTTATAGTTTACACACACACACACACACACACACACACACACACACACACACACTCACACATACGTACACCTGGGGCCTGACGGCTGAGTGGACAGCGCTTGGGATTCGTAGTCCTAAGGGTCCGGGTTTGATCCCCGCCGGCGGCGGAAACAAACAGGCAGAGTTTCTTTCAACCTGATGCACCTGTTAACCTAGCAGTAAATAGGTATCTGGGAGTTAGACAGTTTTGTTACGGGTTGCTTTCTGGGTATGCGTGTGTGTGAAAAAAATAAGTTGATTGACAATTGAGAGGAGGGCCAAAGAACCAGAGCTCAATCTCCGCAAGCACAACTGGGTGAGTACAACTAGATGAGTACACACATGCACATGTGTTCAGGAATCTGTACACCTGTTGATTGACAGTTGACAGACGGGACCAAAGAGCCAGAGCTCAACCCCCGCAAGCACAACTAGGTGAATACACACACACACACACACGCTTCCCATTATCGACAACGGGAATTAAGTATTAGTTAGTGATAGAAAACGGGTTTCATATCAAATGCAAGTTAAGGGTAACTGTGTTCGTTGTGGAGGTTTTAAATTTTGTGGCAATAATTCTATACAACTACTATAAATGATTTTTAGTTTTGTTATGCATATGCACCAAGATATTTTTAGTTTACAAAATGTTTACAAAACAGGTGTTGTTGTGAATTAAGGGGCGACGACGACCGTGGGATCGGATGCGCCTCGGCGAACCATAAAGGGTTAATCACAAAGCCTAATTGCGAAACAAATGACGAGTATCACCTAAACTAATGTGCCTTTCGGCAATTACACGCACATATGGACAGATGATCGGGGAGACACAGGAGTCCCTCAGGGCTCCCCTGCCCCACACAGAGGATACTGGGTAGTAAAACCAAATACTCGGCCCCTAACTAAAACGCAGAATTCATCTACTGCCCTCCGGGCAGAGCAGAAGCCAGCTGCCCACTACGGCTGAGGGCACACCAGGAGCCCACCAAGACCCACCAACTCCCCGACACTCGGCCAAGCCGGCGCCGGACACCATCACCCGGCCGGGAGAACCAGCCAGAAAAACGTTCAAAATTTATCAACTATCCTGTGACCCAAGACAATATGTGCGACAGGCGTCGTAACAATCCGGATCGTTTAATAGTAATGACAAATAGCAGTATCAAATCCAAAATCGCGAAAAAGAACGCGATCCAGCGGCTCCCAGGCAGAGCAGGTGTCCAGACGTCTACTCGTCGTCAAGGTTGAACCTTGAGTCCTAAAACAGGTGGAGAGTGAATACAATACGTTTCGAGTCATATCTTTGAACAGATTCAAATTAACAAATGTACGCGATATGGACTATCACTGACTCTTATAGTCCATATTTTGCACATATACATCGAGAACCCAATAATGGCACTCTGTTTTGACGATGGGTTCCTGGATCAACAAGCATTTAATCCATGTTATGCGGATGGGTTCTTGAATTTGTCCCGATTTGCAGATTCAGGTTTGGTTTGGATTAGTGTTTGTTGATGCTCTTAGGTTTGGGTTCACTCCGGGAAGCCTCGTATGAATTATCTCTTGTTTTAATCCGTCCTAAAACGGCTAAAATTGATTCTATCCATTAGTCGCTTACATGACGCCTGAATGCATTGTATTATGAATAAACCCATTACCCATAATAATGCAGAGAATATCTCACAATAATATGATTCAAACAAATATCCCAACACAACATTAATATTAATTTGTATATGAACAAAATATATCTTCATAACATTGTTAGCAATCACGCTCCTAGCGACTGCCGTTGAGTTAACGAGCCTGGTACGGACATAGATTGTTTACCTGATAGTAACTCTTTTCCATACAATAAAAGGTACATTTATTAGTAAGATATAAATCAACTGAGAATTCCGCATTTTTGGTACATATAAAATATCATGAGAGTTGTTAAATAATTGCTATCGTAACCCTAATTACAACGATATATCCTATTGATTATATGCCCAGTTACTCTGATTCTCTTACTACAAAAACGTACCCATTAACAATAATTCTGTTACATGAACACAACCAGACACTCAGATTCTGCTGCATACACATACGTGACTTTTCACTATGATTCTGTAACCAATGTGCACGTATGAAGGCACTCTGATTCTATTACACACTTACACAGTCACTCTGTTACGTACACACTCGTACCCAGTCACTATGATTTTGTTACTCACACGTACCCAGGTACTTTGATTCTGTTACACACACCCGGAGCATTTAGCTGTTGTTTATGTAGTACGTTCAAATAAACAAAGTTCTAAACCTCGTTAATCCAGCCTCCAAATCCCTTGTTTATGAATGAAAAACTCGTACCCAAAACTCCTAACAAATTACGTTCGAAGATTTTTACCAGTGCTTCACTGTTTTCTAGTGTTCGAACCTAACCTCGGTAAATAAAAATTTACGTACTGCAAATACAAATAATTGAAAATAGAACCAAAACCTCTAATATTGGCGTAACAATATACAAAATTATGATACACATAAGTATAAATTTGCATTAGAAAAAAAACATCGTTCTTGGTTACACAATACGTTACAATTGTGACGGTCGACCTCAAAGACAAATGCGTCTTTGGGGGTCGACAGCTGCTTGGACGAGCATAGCCTTAAGACGGGTTGAATACTACATAAACACGTCACTTTGTATAGCCAACACGGTTTCAGTACCAGGTCTCAGGTCTAAATCCCAACGCAGCATATATAGCTCCAATATTGAATATAATATTTATTTGTATTTGAGATAAAACCAATATTTTATTATTTATTATTTACTCCTTTGGGGACGGGAGCTGGATTGGAGCGCGTGGCTTGAGGATGGGTTGTGATAAACACGAACGATTCAATACAAAATCCAATTTAATTTCGAAAGAATCCGAGTCGAAACCGAGAGGGGCAATCCGAATCAATCTTCACTTTAATTTTTTGTTTAGCCTAGAATGAAATTTGCTACTTTTCTCCCGTGTTCTAAATGTTATATCAATCCACTGCTGTATTTTTGTAATTCATATAAATATAAACATGAGCGGCCGTTAGTAAACCATATTGTGAATCATTCAATAATCTATGCTTTTAAAGATGTAGATAAATAGCTTTTGCGACACGGAACGACATTAGTAACCCTCCACGATTCCGGTACTCTGCGGGATTCTAATGATTTATTATATATGCAACACAAGGGCTCACTAAGCTCTTTTAAATATTCATTAAGCAAATTGCCAAACACTTCATCTGGCCTGGCGATTTGTTTGGCTTTAATTTGTCCATTTGTTTAATAAATTACTCCCAAGTAACCGCTAAGTTACTTAACCTGTCCTCTTCGCCACCAATGTAGTTTTGTTCAACAGAAGGCATAATGTTAAGTTCTTCTCTAGTAAATACAGTCAAAATATTTAAAATATTGCTTATTTGTCATTAGCTGACCAGTTTCAATTTGTAATGGCCTTTTCTTTTCCTTAATCTTTATTTAATATAACTAAAAATTCTTATTGGCTCTGCATACTCCGGTATCCGTAATTAATAGATTCTTTTAGATTTAGTTATTTTCTTAACATTTCTAGCCAGTTTGACAAATGGTTGATCTAGATTAATTTTCTGTCTTAATATTTTTGAATACGCTTTCTTTTTATCTATAAAGCTCTTTAGGCCCATAGTAATCCATTTGGTGTTATTTGTTATTCGATCTAATTTTGAATCCTTCTACCCCATCTTGAATTCTCCTACCCCAGTCTTGAATCCTCTTATCCCATCTTGAATCCTCATACCCTATCTTAAATCCTTCCCCCTCGGCTCTTCTGGAATCCTTTCCTCACATCTTTAAATTTTTATGTTTCTTTTCCAAGCAGGAAGCCCCTCAGACTGTTATATTTTGCAATTACCTGCAAATATCGTCCGATTTTACACCCATTTATTTTCGAATGTCTTATGAAGTTGCTGTATTTTATCAAAGCATTCGTTTAGACTTTTCCACTTCTCTTTTATAGTATCCGGGGGCTTACATCTCGGCCGTTACTGAGAGAGAGAGGGATAGAGAAATAAGGGGATGATGAGAAAAAGGGAAAGGAAGAGAAAGAGAGAGAGAGAGAGAGAGAGAGAGAGAGAGAGAGAGAGAGAGAGAGAGAGAGAGAGAGAGAGAGAGAGAGAGAGAGAGAGAGAGAGAGAGAGAGAGAGAGAGAATTTACTTTTACTATGCCAAAGATAGTCCTAAACACGTCCTCCGGATCATGACTAGTAACTGACTGATCTGAGAGTCACTTTGAATATGTTGTGGGCATTAACTAGTTCTTCCCCTTCATGAAATAACGTTTCAAACAATACCGTAATAAAAGAGTTCATTGAATAAGCGAATTATTTGGGTTCAAGTCTAATGTAATTTAGAATGATAATTTTAACAAGAACATCTCGACGAGACTTGTAATACATCTTCGTGTTCAGGTCTACACAAAAGCATTATGTTAAAGTTCAACTGGTATTTACTGATTTAATTATATCTGTTAGTATACGTTAGAGATACCTAAGGAGGGCAGTAAACTGGCTGACCTCGGCCACCCATGCAGTCTCTGCCTAGGGAAAATGGACTGTTTTTCACCGTCGGGACAGGAAGTCTGTTAGGCTTACCGAGATTCTCCTAGTTGACCTTCCCAAGATGCAACCCACAACAACTGTCTCATACCGTACTGCGCGAGAATCGAACTTGGGTTCTTTCGGCTGTGGAGCAACTTAACTGACCTCAGCGCCACAGGAAATGCATCGTTCTTTCAGTGACTTGCGGTGTTCTCAACATCCATCTATGGATCAGCTTGCAATACTATCGTTGCACACCACACAGGCAACGCGTCGATTTTGATAATTTTACTAATATTACTTATATTAAAGCTTAAAAGTAAGCTTTAGCTTACTTGGGAAGTTGTGACCTATTAACCGCGGGAAGGTTATTAAAGTCACTATAGCAACTAATTGACCAACCATTAAGTACACTTATAGTCTTGAACTTAATCCAAGACTCAAGTAAGCTCTCATTGTAATGTTTACCGAGATGAGGGATACACTCATTGTATATGTCCCAAGTTTTAATATTTGTCTAGTCTTTAAATGGTAGCCAAAGTTCTTAAACAGACTTATGCGGTTTCACATGTGTTTTAATACTCAATAGTGTTAAATTCTGAGAATAGGGTATTTTATACTGTATAAAGCGTCAGAGATACACACACAAAAATATAAACATGGACTAATAATTGTTGACCCATTTTGAATTCCATGAGGAATGATACTCTGGTGCATTACAATGGAGAGAGAGAGAGAGAGAGAGAGAGAGAGAGAGAGAGAGAGAGAGAGAGAGAGAGAGAGAGAGAGAGAGAGAGAGAGACGTGAGCAAGATACTGATCAGTTTAATACACCCTTCGAATTATACCAGAAGCTGTTACTAATTGCCGTAGTGTTGACAGACGGGTACAGGTTTGCAGAGAGGAGGTAAAGCAGTCTGGTCCAAGCCGTCAGGTCGATAAACAGGCCAGGGAGGCGGTTCTGGGCCGCCACAGAAACCAAACCTGTTCTGTACACTCTCAGTTGCTGGCGGTGACTACTGAGGCATGTATAGCTTCCAGATGCCAATCGGCTTTAGGATCTAAATGACCGTCTATGATTTTGTATTATGCCTTTTGAATGAATGATTGTTACCGATGCTCACGGAAATGCTTAATGGAATAAAGGAGGTGATCTATTGTATATGAACCTACAGAGCTAGGCACTGTTCATAGGTGATAAATAGAGGCATGTTTATCATAGATAATATCTTGAGACACTAGTGCTACTAAACTGTTTTAATGCAAGTTGTAGGGGGTCCTTGGAAGATTTGATGTTTCATGGAGTCCGTAATGCTAATGATACAAGTATATAGGAACTGGCTCTTAATTCTTGAAATCAAGTGATCAGGTCAATTCATTAGGTCTACCACAGGCTGACAACTTAACATAAGAACAGGAAAAATAAACTTTTTATGTTGTTATGCTTCAAGTAAGGGGAGTAAAACGAGATGTAATAACTACATTTCTCGGAAACTTTCTTTAATTAACGTGTCTTTACCGTTAACTCCCTTTATATTCATAATCTGTGACACAATGAATGAATAATTGCTTAAATTGATGTTAGATAATGTTCAATTAATTGAACATTGTTGATTATGTAACTGCTGGGATTTTTATTTATTTATGTTATTTTTTATACTGAGTCCACGTGAAAATGGGTTGAATATCTGTCAAAACGACAGGCCAGAGGATGCATGGGGCTCAATATATATACATTTCAACTTCCGAACAATCAATTTAATCAGAACAAATTTCGGGGAGACTAGAGGCTAAATTAACATATCCTGAACTCACTGGAAGAGGCAGAGTGGGGAGCAGAATCTCTGGGGAATAATCAAGGTAGTGAATGGATATCTGGGGAAGATTAGGGGGGAAATTACCCTAATCTGGGCCTAGCAGGGGAGGGCAGAAGACACCAGGAAACAAATAGTACAGCTTAGTGTTGGGGATATTGGGTGATCCTCTAATGGTTTCATGATCAAGACTAATTGGCTCATCCTAGCGGGTCAGGTTCTCTAAGGATGAAACCTGTTGGTGAAGTTGCCGGCTGTATTTCTCTTGGTAGGTGTTTCAGGTACTGGTTTACGGGCTATTCATTCCTGTGTCACCTCTTGGGTGGCTTAATCTTCATCAATCAATCAGGTACTGGTGAATGAACGAGCTGGGTTGTCTGAAAGGACAGAGCGTAGGAAAAGCAAGAACGTATTTTTATCACATTGAAGTTATTGCTTTTGTTATATTGGAGAGAGCGTCATCTCACTCCCTGTGTTCCATCTGGTCTACGTTGAGCACACACGAATTTCCACTATTACAGTTTAACTTATTAATGCATGCTGAAGACTTTTCCATCTGGAAAGAAATTATTTTGTGCTCAAGACAGACACAACAGCATTGGACTTGTCAGTGTTTGTGATGTGTAGAAAGTTATCTTTTTTGAGGGCTTTGAACGCTTGAATAAACGTATCTGGACAATTAGGAACTGTAGCCTTAAGTAAAGACCCATACATCATACCCTCGTAAATATTAAGGTCATCAGCTGAAATCTCACTATATTTTTCTAGATTGTAAATACCTTTGGCAATATCTACATAATTCACGTTCGACGTGGAAAAACTCAGACCGTAACCAAAAGCAGTCATCGTATCATTATCCAGTTATCTACTAGAGAGATTAATAACGAAGTCACTGTTTGAGTGTTTGTTTCAGTCACTTTGCTGAATAAGCCTATTCAATTTTGAATCAAGTTTTGTACTCACGTTTCTACAGGCAGATCTCATAACGGTGTAACAGTAATCCGTCATCGGGCGGTTCCAATCAGAAAGTACAGCTTGAAGTTTTTTTCATACCTAACAATACTTTCAGAGTCGATATTGAGCTCCTGGAAAACGATTCTCCCGCAGTCAGTTGTCAAATCAGGTAAATTCAGCATCTATTTTTCCCCCTGCAAATTCGTACCATTTACACTGCAGGAGGGTTTGGTAAATCTCTGTGACTCATCTTGGTGCCTCGCTTCCATGTATAAAATAAATAATAATAATAATAATGATAATTATAAGTAATGGTAATATCTTCTCGCAGACATAATAATATCGTATTAAAAACTCACACTTATGTATTTGTGAATTTTATGTAAAGATTTTTCTTCAAATCTCTCTTGAGTGCTTTGTCAAGGTCTGAGTAAACCAGACACCTGTATTTGGGTATAAAGGTGACATGGTCAGGAGGTCAAGAAGGATAAGAGGAGTGGATCCAGGCTTTCACACGAGTTACAACCCCGCTCCTGTGCCAGGTAAGTCCACTACGGGCTCACCATAGCCTGTGCTGCTAGGAACTTTTGTTTCGAGTAGCTGAATCTAAATTAACAACAACAACAACGGGTAGCAACCGCATTTGTCGTTGAGATATAAGTCTCGTCCTAGCCACATATCCTGACCTAGACAAAGATCGCACTCTGGAGAGTACGAAAGACGTGATGTAAACGTTTTACATAAAATTCACAAATCCGTAAGTATGGGTTTTTATCCAAAATAATAATAAAGAAATAACAGCATCTATAATAGTAAAAAAAACAGATAAAAGGCTAGAAGCAATAAACCAGTAATTAAAATAAAAAAAGGCTTTAGTTACCCCACTCAGCAGGCTTCTGAGAAACACACACTGCCAAACCACGAAGGAAAACGGGTGAGCAACACAGGAACTTTTTTTTTTTTTACCTCCGGATAAATGAATCTCATAAATCGGGCAGCGGACACCGACCATAAAACCCGGTTTAAAGGACGCCACATAAAAAGGAAGGAGCTATCCGTCTTGCCGAGTGGAGAGTGTAAACCAGATATCCTGAACAAAGCTTAACGCTTGTGAGGTAAGCTGAGCCTATTTTCGTGCGGCATGTCGAGCGATATTCGTGGCATACTAGCATATTCGTGATATACTGATATAACTGTAGCATACTTGCATGCTCAAGATATGTTAGTATATCCGTGTTTACTGTAGGTGGTGGTGGTGTTTGTTGCGAATGGTGGTGGTTGTGGATGACTCTTATTGTTGTTGTTAGTGGTAGGTGATGTTATTGGTGATAATGATGAATGTTAATTATGTGGAGGTGATGGTTGTTAGTTATGGGTGGTGGAGGTGGTGGTTGTGGTAGTAGATGTCCCACCAGAATAGGTTCAGAGCTAAGCCATTAATTGCGAGGAAAAACTAAAAGAAATTAAATCTTACGTCGCTGGTAAAGGGAATAATCACGCAAGACATGATCATCACATACAAAATACTCAGAAGAACTGACAGAGGCAGAGAAGAGCAAACTGTTTGGCAAGGTAGTACACGAAAACGGAGGAGCTGGTGAAAACCAAGTGCCCTAATTATTCACCGGGATAATATAATATATTTGGTTTGGAAACAGCAGTAAGCAACGTTTTAAACGGCATTTCAAGACTGTAACAACGAAAAAAAGGAAAAAATAACGCTGTGATGGAAACAGGCGTCATTCGCGGTGGTAAATATGACAGATCCTAGTCGAGGACTGGGCCACGGGGACCCTAAACCCCGAAATCATTTCAAGGTAACCTCAAGGTAAGGAGCCTAAAATAATTGGGAACCTGAACACTTTTCTTCTGTTGAGAGGCGGGACTCAGTAAGTTAATTTATATCCTTGTAAGCATAACTAGATGAATACAGCAACGAGGTGAGCGCACACACACACACACACACACACACACACACACACACACACATGAAAAAAGAACACTTCATTAAGCTCCAGCACCGCAGTAACCCCAGACACTGGCTACAGTCACACAGACTTCCAACCTCAAATAAATGAATTATTCGTTTGCACTTTAGCAATCAACAAGATTCCATGGTTATAGTCCCCCATCCTTACTCCATGTAGCAATATTGCTACATGTAGCAATATTGCTATATGTAGCAATAATCTTGACCTGTTTTTCTCTTGCAAATCCAACAAAAAACCTATACAGGGATAATGTAAATCTTCTCGCTTGCCTTGACTTCTAACCCAGATTCGCCAAATCCGCGTCTCGTAGGTGTTCTGGTGTCTACGTGTGTGTGTGTGTTTTCTCCTTTAATATTACCAGTGCTAAATGTTTTGTTGGAATGAGACTGAACAAAGGAAGCGACGCTGGAGAGTGAACACAGGTGGGGAAGCTGGATAATTAGTAGATAGGTGAAACTAAAGAATGAGCTCAGAAGCAAACTGGGTGAGTAAACACATGGTAAACTGGAGAATGAACACGAATGGGGTATGTACGTATTGCGTAAAATGGATTCACAGCTGTTAGCCACGTCTACTAAATCAAGTGTTATAATCTGCCAGTAACAGCACTTTCCTGCAACTTAATGATTATCATCATTCCAATTTTAATCTCTCGCTCTTCACCTAAGAAGCAAATTAAAGAGCAGTCCAAGCGTCGTCTTGGTGCAAAGCTGAACGCCTTAAGCCATACTGATACTCTGTCCACAGAGCATTTTATCTCTCAAACTATATACACTGATGGTTCCCTACACCGCCCCACGGATGCAGGTGGAAGTGCAGTTGTTCTGACAATTGGAGATGGTTTATATTTTGAGTGGGAATATGTCCATATAAACAACTGGGCCTCGGCCCATCAGACCGAACTATTTGCCTAACTTCTTGCACTGAAATGTATACTCTCCAAACTTAGTACATTAATTGTAAGTAATTCTTTATCATCCATAATTACGCTCAACTCTGTCAGAGCTAACTGTAACATGCTCGTGTCTGAAGCTAGACACAAAATACAACAACTTATTAATTATGGTAACAGAGTTCATTTTACGTGGATTCCATTTCATTTTGGCCTCCGAATGCATGAGAGGACTGTTGAGTTAGCTAAATAATCTGCCTTCAAAGAGGAAGTTGATTGTAATCTTAGACTGAACACTGGCAATCCGAGAGCAATAGTACACCGAGAACTTTAACAAAACCTTATAGATCTGAGACAAAGTTAAATCTATAATAGTAATTCCATCTATCTTCGTACTATCATGCAAAAAGAGCCACACATTTATGTTTCATCCAATAAAACCAACAAACTGCTAGATGTTACTACTGCTCGGCTCTAAGTATCTCTGAAAATTACCTTCATTACCTGACCAAATGTTGACTGTCTCAACAAAATTATTCGCACACCCTCCGTCACTATGTGATAGAATGCGGAAAGATTCGTGAATTTAGAGACAACTCTAGAGACGACAATAACATAGACAACAAATGTTCAATAAATGTGTAAATATTTCATTCAAAATGATATCTGTTACTATAAATTTTAGCCAAATATCCCCAGTTTGCTAACTGCAGGTAGTAAATGTGGGTGATTGTAACCTTTCCAATCACCCACATATCAATTATGACACTAGTTGTCCACATATGTAAGATTTAGAGACTGCACTTGTACTCGGCCTCGAACCCATTGTTGGTGTAACTATATGCATTAAATTTTGAGACTATTTCATCAAGACTGTAACTTGCTTAGTTGAATGAACTTTGGGGTTTAGTCCCTGAGCCCATTATATACCTCTGAAACCCTGTCCACTACCGCCCACAAGATGGGTAAGGGATGCATAATAAATGAACTAAACTATACCAAACTAAGTGTTACAATATATTAAGCTAATGTTACAATCATCAATCTCGATGCTGCACTCAGCACGAAACAGAAATATATTGTGCCAATACAAATACAATACAATAAATTTAAATATCAATTGAGAATATTAAATATGTTCAGAAATATCTTCATGACATCAGTATATGTTCGTGTCACTCATTATTCAAACTGATTCAATGTTTTGTTAAGAAATACATAACTTGTCCCATTTAACTAGGTTCTATTCACTTGGGTCATCTGAGACTCTAACTCATTCTCAGAAATACGAGATCGTTGTCCTA
>NC_091174.1:7677024-7799524 GCF_040958095.1 Procambarus clarkii
ATGTACCTACGCGCAAGGAGAGGTTTTGATGTTACCTTCACACCATTTGAAGATGGAGGAGGAGGGAAAAAAAAGAGTAGGAGGAGGAGTTGAAGGAGGAAAAGGATGGGGAGGATACAGAAGAGAAGGGAGGAGAAGGAATGGGAAGGGAAGGAGGAGGAGAGTTGGAATCATGACGAGGGAGGAGGAGGAGGAGGACGGAGAAGTAGGAATAAGTAGGACAAAAAGATATAAAAAATGAATAAGGAAGACAAGGAGGAGAAGTATGAGGAGTTGGGTGTGACACAACATGGTATCAGGGCAGCACTGACGATCACAATAAATGCCAGAGTCCCCCTGAGCACGCCCTCTGGTAAGTGGGTCATTTGGACGTAAGAGATCTATCAAACATGAATGGAAATGAGGAAATTGCAGCCCTTGACGCCTCAGCGTGGCGTTCTGTTATTGTTGCATCGTGCGAGGGCATTAGACTCGCCCTTGAGGGGAGTAACAGCTTAACTTTATGGCCAAATAAAGCTTGCTCGCGCGATTTCCTACATCTGGAAAGAGAAACTATCTGTCCTAATTATTTTCGGCTGGAAGAGTGGTTCCGAAATTCTGTACAACATAAACTACAAATGCTTTTAAATCCCAGAACTCCAATAGGTAAATGTCGTAATTTATATATACATTCATATTGCTTTCTACAGTTTAAGTCATTTCGAGAAATACAGAAGCAGATTTTGCAGTGAGTTATGAAATATAAACGTTTTAGTCTATTAATTAAAATTACACAGAAAGATATATCAATTGTTAAAATATGTATCGTGCTGCCAATGACCAAAATGATTCCGAAAAAAATCCTGTATAATTGATAACTAGCAACACATATTGAAAGTTAATGTTAATCACATTAATTTAATATGGTCTAAAATTAGCAGTAACATTAAAAATTAAAAATAAAATGTAAAAAGCCAGTAAAAAAAACAGATGCGGATAAATGATTTTACAACAAAATAAATTATAAATTTTTCGTTAGTTTGACATTTGACCTTTAGGTATAAAGGTTTTGCATGCCTTATTTTTAGCTCCGCCTCAGTAAACTGAAGTCAATATTAACGGATATGTGTGTGTGTGTGTATGTGTGTGTGTGTGTGTGTGTGTGTGTGTGTGTGTGTGTGTGTGATAATTTAGAGTGTCTGCTGGTCGAACTTTAACTCCTGGACCTCGCCTTTTTAGCTGTTGGTCGTCTGATATATTGACATTCGAACATCATATATGTAATCGAAGTTATTCTTGAACCTCCATTCGGAAATAGTTTCAAATATTTCACTATTAAGTTCACTCCATTTCTAATCTAACGTTATTAACTTAGCCTGGTTATCCTATGCCTAACCCGGCTACCAACTACGTTCTCGTTACACTGTAGCTGAAACTAAACACCTCTGCACTGTCATTTTCAGTGTCGAGAATCTTGCGCGTCTCAACAAAAGTAGAATTCTTTCTTCTCGTTTCCAGTGCTGCGGGGTTAAGATCTATTAGGGCTTCCTCATAGTTTATACCTCTCACCTCGGGGATCAGGCGCCTGCCTACAACGAACTGTTTCACTTGTTCTTGTTTTGTTATTATTAAACTGGGGGTTCCATGTCGCGGCTGCATATTCTAGCACATGTCTCATATAGGTTGTGTGCAGCGCTGCTAAAATTAAGTTGACGTGGTTGCTTCTCGCAAGCAACTGTTATTATTTAGTTGACGTGGCTTCTGGTGGTTAGGTTGGTTGTATGTCTATTTTTAAGTTTTTGTTTTTTCAAGGAAAGGTTGAACATTCATTGTGTTCTGTGCATCGGCATATATATTCATTATATGCAGTTGAGTTTCAAAAACCATCTCCCTGATCAGCCCTGACGATTGCCCACCTCTGTCTTGATCATTCTCATTAATTTGGGATCGTTTGCGAGAATTGGCATGATGGAATCATCTCCCAAAGATGATTAATTTACAGAAGGAACATGATGTGACCAAGCACTGACTCTTGTGGTATATTACGATGCTGTTCTCCACCCTGCTGTCACGAATCCATTAGTCACTCTCTGTTCTCAACCTGCAAGGTATTCTTTCACCCAATTTAGTGCACTCCAAGTCATGCCAACCTGCTTTTCAAGATGAGTGGCAGCCTTATGTGCGGCACTGTGTCAAAGGCCTTCCGTTGTAACAAGAATGTTGCACAAAGAGAGAGAGAGAGAGAGAGAGAGAGAGAGAGAGAGAGAGAGAGAGAGAGAGAGAGAGAGAGAGAGAGAGAGAGAGAGAGAGAGAGAGAGAGAGAGAGACAGAGAGAGACTGCAGAAGGGCGAGGGAGGTAAAACTCGTAAAACCTCAAAATAACAAATATATTGTTACGAGTTATGTGAGAGTGAATCCCAAGATCCCAGGAATCTCTTGATTCTACCTTATTTTTAAGGGGCTTACCAGAACCCTTCCTAACTCAGGGATATAAACAGTGTATCTCTTCATGAAGGCGGGCCAGCGTATGGAACTGAGGCATCCAATAACCCTTCAAAACTTTTAATAACTGACTGGAGGAGGGAGAGTGGTGGAGGAGGGAGAGTGGTGGACGAGGCAGAGAGGTGGAGGAGGCAAAGTGGTGGAGGAGGCAGAGGGGTGGAGGTGGGAAGAATAGTGGAGGGAAGAGTGGTGAAAGAGGGAAGAGTGACGGAGGAGGGAATTCTGGAAAAAGGCAAACGTAGTTCCAATATTCAAGAAGGGAGACAACCAGGAGGCGCACAATTACAAACCGGCGTCACTGACAAGTATTTTGTGTAAAGCGCTGGAGAGAGTAATCAGGTTGAGCATAGTGGAACATCTGGAGAGGACAAACGTTGTAACAAAACGATAGCATGGATTTAGAAGGGGAAAGTCATGCCTGACGAACTTGATCGGATTCTACGACAGGGTTACTAAAATAAGACAGGAAATATAAGGCTGGGTAGATTGCATTTTCCTAGACTTTCATGAAGCATTTAATACTTTTCCTCACGAAAGAATGGTGTGTAAGATGGGGATGCTGGCTGGGATAATTGTGAAGACACTAAACTATTCACTGGCCTCAATTTAATAATTCGGTTTTCCTCCGTATTCCTCCTCCTGCAGTTGCATCTCTTCCCTCCCTAAGAAACCTCCTCCTTCCCCTTCACTCCTACATCACCAGCTCCCGACAACATAATTACATTTACTTCCCAGGAGAAGGACATCCTACTTTACACTCTAGAAACAAAAATGACTCGAAAGACTTTTATCCCCTCAGGATATAGCTGTTGCATTTTGTCTCCCTCTGGATTCTCGTTTCTTCCCAAGTTGTATCAGGTGCTTCATTCATCTTCATTTGCTTTCTGATTCAGAGGTTGCATCACAATATACATTTATTGATATTAGATATTTATGTAAAGATGATTTTAGGCACTTTCAGAAGTATTTAATCATGACTCCCTGCAATACTTTCCGCTCTTCATCTTCTCCGATATAAAAATCTTCGTTTTATAAAGTGAATAATCTTATCTTTATAAAGCTCATTAACATCATCCTCTCGATACAATCTTAATTAAAATATAATTTCCTCGATCATTTTCAACACCATCTTATCTCTTCATTCCATGCAATTCTTCCACAACTACCTTACGTTTAGAAATCTAACCAAATTTCAAGCATCCCCCACCTCTCTATAACCTCCAACTCTTTGCCCCTTCACAACCTGTAGCACAACGAGATCGTCTTTAAGGACTAAGCCTAGTGCTCCTCGTTCAGAATATTTCGAGAGGGTTCGTGTAAAGCCCAGTGATGTGGCTGCCTAGGAAGATAATGCGTGGGATCCCAGGTAGGACTATAAGAGTACATAATTTGTACATCCACATTGTGAATCTTTTTGATGGATTACACTACACTCCCTGCCTCCCCCCTGCTGATACAGGATCTTTGGACACCCAGACTGGTCTTACCTTACTGTTTATCGCTGAGAAGTCCTTAGAGCACCGCACTCCGAGAACGCGTAACGCAATTACAAGGATTCAAAGGTTATGACTTCCCTCAATGGCAAGACAGCAGGTAGTCGTCATAAATATTGGTCAAATACTCGTTAACACAGCAGCCGCACTCACCTCGTTTATGACTAGAACCCCCTTTACCCACGACGCACAACTGACGACATGTGAACTTTTCTGGAACAGTGTTTCGCTCACTTTCTCGTTTCAAATCGCACCTCTAATAAGCATCAGTTCTTATAAATATTGTACAAATCTTCGTTGATGTCAACCCTTCCTCATAATCGATGGCCAAATGTCGTTAATCCAGGCGCCAAATCCCATGTTTATGAATGAAAATCTCTTGACTCGGGCTTCACGATTCACTACATGAATTTCGAACATTTCTCAAACACTGCATCGTTTTGTTCCTGTGTTGGAATCGCGTAACTATAAATACTTCATCACGTACTGCAATTACAAATAATTGCAGCCCATCCTCACCAACAAAGGTCAAGTGGTCGTTAATCAGCTGCCAAACCCCTTGTTTATGAATGAAAAACAGTTTACACTTGATTCACAACTGATGACGTTTGAAAATTTTTCGAATAGTGCTTTGCTGCAACCCGTCCTCGACTCATGTCCATTACATCCAGCGGTCGACCCTAAAGACGCATTCATAAATATTTACATGCTGTTCATTCAAAACGGGAATTTTCTCAAATATAAATTAATATTATAATATATTAGCATATTGTGAATATATAGGTTAGGTAAGGTGTTTAAGTTCTGTTGGTGATTATTTGTATTTGTATTACGTGGGTGAAGCATTTACAGCGTTGTGGCTCGAACAAAATTCGTCAGTGAAGCACTTGTTCCGGAAATGTTCGAACGTCGTCAGTTGTGAGACGTGTGTAAACCGTTTTTCAATTATAAACAGGGGGTTTGGCGGGTGCATGGATTCACTTTTGCGTCTTTGTTTGGAGAATGAGCTGGTTTCCAGACGACCTCTATTTGAATCGCAGCGCTGTAGTAGCTTTGCAAGAATGTAAACACCATGCTATATATCCTCACAAACCCAATGTACCTTCTTGTATATATATAAATAAATCAATTACATTTTTATCAACATACATTTTTAATTACCAGACCATGGTAAAATTAATGAAAGCATCTTAAGGGTCAGGTGTAGCTTGGAGGAGGATAGTCTGAGGATGTGTTGAGGACGGCTGCAGGTTGGAGAATATAGCCCCAGGATGGGTTGCTGAAAGCCAGCCGTGTGTCCAGGTTATGATGACTCGACAGTTGATGGGATGGATTGCGCATTGCAACTTGTTCCACATTGTATCTTTCGTGTTAATAACTTTCCATTGTTCGGCATTTTAACTGAAATCCTTATATTCCAACTAATGAATTTTCAACCCACAAGAGTCGGATAACTTCCAGGTACCAATTTTCTACTTGGTGAAGAGAGGCACCAGGTGTAAGGAAACAAGCCCACATGTCTCGCTCTGCTCGGGACTCGAGCTTGAAGCCAATCAGTTGTAAGCTGGTTGGGCTGTTGTGCTGCAAACTTTTAAGGCAATTGAACACCTCTTATTCCCTTGATGATCAATATTAATCAAATTTTATATGCCATTTAATAAGCAGTTTTTTGGAACAAAATTTTGTAATGTGTATATATATATATAAATTATATATATAATTTTTATATAACAAATCCCAACTGGCTACAACACTTCGCTCCTGGCACGTCACAATGACGACACCTTAAAGGCCTTCCGACACGGTAAGTTGACACTGCTTCCACTTCCCTGATCTTGCTTCCTGCTTTGGTGTATCTTGCTAGCTTCACATATGATATCTTGTGCTAACTTGCCTCGTGTGCATACCTGTAAACTGGGTAGTTGATTTATGGAGGAGATTACAGGGTAACACAATAGACGGGATATCCCTAGATTATTTCATAGCGGAGCGGATAGCATAGAGGATTATTTCATTCCACCCAAACTCATATATGAATGAGTTTGGCCAGTTTCCATTTTATATCCACCATTTGGGTGGATATAAAATGGAACTTCCTCGTGTAGGCCAAAAGGCCTTCTGGTGTTTCCTTTATTCGTATGTTCTTGTGCTAGCTTATTCTCTCGTAACTTGTTTTGCGCTATCTTATCTCGAGCTATTAATATGTATCTGTAAATGGCCTCTTTGTTCCTGGTCTGCCAGAGGAGAGTGTGGCTCTCATAACCTGGAGTTGTTTTTGTTTCTAAGAATTAAATTCGAGTACTGTTTTATTTTTTGGGTCGAAACACTTTTTCAAGTTCTATGTCCATAACTTGGTGTGTTATTGATCTATTGCAAGTTGCTGAGATCCTTCTTACTTAAATACTTTTTCTCAATCAAAAATACTTTTATATTTTGCACTATATAATGGTGTGTACTCACCTAGATGGGCTGCAAGGGTCGAGCTCCTAGCTCTGCCTTTCGAGCGTTCTTAGATTAGTTTGTTTGTATTTACTATTTGTACCTGCAGGATCAAACTGTTGGCTCTTGGACCCTGCATTTCAAACCGTCGGTTGTCTAATATACGGACTCCCGACCTATTTTCCTCTATCATATATGCTACTATATTTCTCTCTAGCGCACACACACATCCCCAGGATGCAGCCTGTAGCAACCGTATAGCTCCATCGATGAACAGGTGAATCAGATGAAAGACACTCTACTATTTGTTTCTGCCTCGGCTTGGAATCGAACCCGAGCTTAGGATTAACAACCTCAAGCGCTGTCCACCCAGCTAGGAGGTCCTGTGAGTATGTGTGTCTGTGTATGTGTGTGTGCGTGTGTGCGTGTGCGTGTGCGTGTGCGTGTGCGTGTGCGTGTGTGTGTGTGTGTGTGTGTGTGTGTGTGTGTGTGTGTGTGTGTGTGTGTGTGTGTGTCCCGTTGAAACAACAATTTGTGAACCTACCGATAGAATGCATTAAGCAAGAAAAATATTTGCTCAGATTTTCTTCAGTCAACCTGAAAAAGGTACACAGTAATTTACATCTAATTTGGAATTTAGGAGTTCACTTGCCTGAGGAGAGAAAGAGAGAGAGAGAGAGAGAGAGAGAGAGAGAGAGAGAGAGAGAGAGAGAGAGAGAGAGAGAGAGAGAGAGAGAGAGAGAGAGAGAGAGAGAGAGAGAATATCATTTCTACACCACCCTGAAACCCGACCACATCCATCTGGCAAACACGGGAAACCTCAAGGGGTCCGACAACCTGTCCTGAGCCATTGTTATTGAGCCCCAACATCCCAGCCAATTGTGCTTCCCTGTGATCGTCTGGAGATTACATGACTGCACGAGCACCAGGCAAACCCACCTCAGGGGAAAGACAACTGTTATATCTGTCTAGAATTTCCGATATTAGAGTCTTGTGCGTCACGCTGTTGCTTTTCGTCTCCTTCCCAAGCAAGTGGAGTTTCAGCAATATTCCGTGTTAGAGTGACAAGTCTCGTTGTGACGGGGAATGGGCCGGCATTAAAGCCTTGCATTATCTGGGTCTATGAGTGTCATGCAAGCGTAGCGGGTAACACGCAGGGTATTATAAAGTAATCATGGAACGCTATAATCATCGTGATCTTCATCTCTTGTCTGTCATGAACGATAATAGCCTTTGGTGTCCGTAATATCGTCTTCCGACAGGTCAGCATAACCACCAGTACTATGCTGGACCGTTTTCCTCAGGGCAGACACAGGTCTCTGTGCCAACCAGCGTTGCTGTGGTATTTATCTCTGTGCCTCTTGTATGCCGTCATGTGTTTTGTTTTATTCAAGTTGCACAAGGCGTGATGCTGTTCTTAAAACTGTTTTTAGTCTAGCTGCAACTTACACAAATATTGTTCATGTACATTATTATTCGCGATACAACGACAACACCATCTATGATATGCTTGGCTCAGTACCTCCTTCGCACTCATTACCCCCCTTGCACTCAGTACCTCCCTCAGACTCAGTACCCCCTTGCACTCATTACCCCCCCATTTACACTCAGTACCTCCCTTGCACTCAGTACCTCCCTTGCACTCAGTACCCCCTTGCACTCAGTACCTCCCTTGCACTCAGTACCTCCTTCACACTCAGTACCTCCCTCGCACCATTTTCGTGTGATGCTATCATCCTCAGCCAGTGTTTACTCACGCATCAATCTACGAGCGACTAAGGTTAGTAATGATGCTCAGTGCGATACTTTCCCCGTCATCAGGACAGCAGCAGGACTCGGGCAGTCACTCCCACAGCCCGCATCATTCCTCCCCATGGGACCGCAGGCCCTAATATTGCCCGGGAAAACATGGAGCGCAAACAAGTAGATCCGGACTGGAGGTGGAGTTCTGGCTGTCTATTTTCTGTCTGATAGAGCGGCTGCCTTCCTGCCACTAATGTTGATGTTCTGTTTGTTTGACAGAGATAGCAAAATTTGCGCAAACATGCAGTTCCGGACCGGAGGTGGATTTCTGACTCAGATTTTTGCTGATGGAGCTTCCTCTTTCCTGTCACAGTAACGAATCTCTCTCTTATCTGTTAGATATAAACGTTATCGTGCTGTTGGTCTAATATATTAACTGTTTTTGTCTTACAGAGCCACCATCCAGCCTCAATTTAAATTTAGTAATTTATTTATATTTTCTGTAGTAAGAGAATCGCCATCTCATGAACATTTGAATCATTATATTCCTGCACAGAAGATATTCCCCTGAATTTCCAATAATGTAAGCGTGTAAGTGTATCTTCAAATGTATGCACATGATTGATATCAGTAAGTGCATCAATGCACTGCAAATGTGAACGCACTAATAATGTCGAATAAGTGTAAGATATCACCAGCGGATAGGAAAGGGTTCTGTACTCAGATCCATTCTGTTTCTGATATATTTAAACGATCCTCCATCGGGTATAGACTAATTCCTCTCAGTGTTTGCAGAGGGTACAAAAAATATGAGAAGGATTAAGCCAGAGGAAGATAGCAGGAGATTACATGATGACCTGGACAAGCAGAAGTGTTAGTTCAACTAATGACTACTGGAGTTTAGCTCAAATAAATGTAAAGTAATGAAAATAGGTGAAGGGAAAAGGAGGCCGGACATATGGTACCAATTGGGAGCTGAAACCCTTCAAGAATCAGGTAGAAAGAAATATCTGGGGTTTGATATTACAAAGAACCTGTCCCTTGAAGCCCTCATCAAAAGGATATCATCAACGACATATGCTTGGTTGACCAATATAAGAACTACCATTAGAAACTCGTGTAAGGAATCATTCAGAACCTTTTATATCACATATTTCGAATCCATCCTGGAGTATGAGGTTTCATCGTGAAGTCCATATCTAGTTAATCACAAAACAAAATTAGGATAAGTTCAAAGTTATGCCGCTAAACTAGTTCCGGAACTGAGAGGAATGAGTAATGAGGAAAGGCTACAGAAATTAAATATTTGTTGTTGTTTAAGATTCGCTACCTGGAACAAAATGTTCCAAGTAGCACAGGCTATGGTGAGCCCGTAGTGGACTTTTTTAGGAAATTAAAGCTCACGTCACTGGAAGACTGAAGATTTAAGGGAGACACCATTAACACGTATAAAAGTCTCAGAGGAATTGACAAAGGTAGATAAAGACAGACTATTTAGTAAGGGTCGAACACGAAAAGAGACACAGGTAAAAACGTAGGGCCCATATCAGCTACACAGAGATATTAGAGTGAATTTTGTCAGTGTTAGAATAGTTAACAAATGAAATGCATTAGGCATTTCCCGCAAGTACAACTAGGTGAGTAAAGAGAGAGAGACAGCCAAACCAGAATGAAAAACATTACAAAATAAAGGTAAGAAAAGCAGGAAAGGGAAAAAAGGAAGATAGGAAACAACAAAACAGGCAGAGAAACAATCTAGCAATCAAACAATCAAAACGACGGAAACAATCAAACAGACAGGAAGACAAATAACGGCATTACGACACAAACTGCCCAGAAAGATCCCCCATAAGCCGAGCAGACTCAGAATACGACCACTGTATATCCATGTTAAACTCGGGTCGTTGCTGTTAAGTGCATGCAAATTAAGAATGATGTCAGCATCAACTTGAGACGTTGTTGAGGCTACTCTAGATATGCAATAGGAAAAAAAATATTGTATTTTGAAGATTTAGACGCGGGTTCATGATCACCCAAATGTTATATTTTGAAGACTCGTGTCACGGACTTGTAATCCATCTTCAGGCTATTATTACACGCGCAAGCTGCGGCTGACCCCCAAAGACGCATCCGCTACTTTTAACGTACTTGGTAAGTACTCAGTACACGTAAACACACACAGGCTTAACTTGATGGCAATTATATTTGGATACAATATTCTCAGGACATTTTACACACGCGCAATTAAATCCATCCTAGACTAAATAGCCCTGAACACTCTCTGCAAAGAAGAATAAAAATTCTGGAAACTGGACGAAAACTGAAAATCTATACCTTGAGGCAAATCTTGAATTCAGAATTAGATTCTAAGCCCAAACTGTATCCATAGCAGTCATGGATTACTGGCGGGGGGCGGTTTCATCATCGTTTCTCCCTCTCTCGCGCGCCATCACTTTCGCCTCACTTTCTCTCGGGGAAAAGTGCATAACATCGCAACTTTCCTCTTCCCCAGACATTAGATCAGAGGGTCACCTTCGTCGACTTCTCCTCGAAAAGTTTCTGGGAGCCGGTAAGTCGAGGCTTAATCAGGCTTTCCGACGGCTATCTTCATGCATTCCTTCATTAATTTTCAGCATCGTGAAAGTTTTTCTTGGGGGAAGGGAGTGGAATGGGAGGAGGATGGGGTGAGAGAGGGCGGGAAGTAAGGTGGGAGGGGAAAGGGAGAAAGGAGAGGGAGAGAGTGGGGCTTGTTTCCTCTTTGGCAGCCGTTGATATAGTTGATATACTCGTTGATATAGACGGCTCTTTGGTCCCGCCTCTCAACCGTCAATCAACAGGTGTACAGATTCCTGAGCCTATTGGGCTCTACCATATCTACACTTGAAACTGTGTATGGAGTCAGCCTCCACCACATCACTTCCTAATGCATTCCATTTGTCAACCACTCTGACACTAAAAAAGTTCTTTCTAATATCTCTGTGGCTCATTTGGGCGCTCAGTTTCCACCTGTGTCCCCACCTGTGTGTGCGTTCCCATGTGTGTGTGAAAGAAACTTATAGTAGATATGGCAGAGAAAAAAGAGGTAGAGAGTCGGTACATTAAACAACCGGCGGTTTGAAAGGCGGAGTCCAAGAGCTAACAGCTCGATCCTGCAGGCCCATATGGTAAATACAAACACACGCTCAAGCGAGCACATAAATACACTCTCACAGTAAAAGGGTCAGGTTCACCTGAAATCCGCTCGGCTACATATTAGGACATAAACATCTTGCGTCCGAAACACCGCTGCAGAAATAACCCAACGATCATTTACTCATTTACATAGTTGGTGATTGAAGCGTCTTAAATTATATAGTAAAAATGTCAAACACACAAACTGACTCCAAAGATTTCAGCTTCATTTACCCCATAGCTCTTAGTGTACATCGTGAAAAAGCGAGTCATTGAGACTCGTTAGATTTGGAACCGTACGATAATTGGTTCCATAACTGGGTGATACTCCTAAGGGTTCTGGCGAAGGAAAAGATAAGCTGGACTTATTGGAGCGGCTGCCAGTAACCTGCTACTCCTTCAGGAGATAATGTCAGGTTGTGTGATGGTATCTTCTCGGAACTAATGTTCGCTGTAAGAAGCTACCCATGACGGAGTTTTGATATGGAAACGAACTAAAGTTTATGAACTTGCCGTACACTCACATGTAGCGGCACCTCTTCCATGGTGGCCCCTTCAGATGCTCTTCATGGGCAATTAAGTGACAGTTTTAGATGTTGCCTGACTCAGCTGAACTCCAAAAAAGACCTTTATAGTGCAAAAACAACACTTTAGTATTTAATTGTGTGACGCTTAGTATGCACATCCGTTATGTCCTTCCTCAGTGTGTCGTAAAACTCTGAAAAGTGACTGAACACAGTCCTATGTACCTCTGAGGGACCACCTCAGTCCGGGAACCTCTGAGGGACCACCTCAGTCCGGGAACCTCTGAGGGACCACCTCAGTCCGGGAACCTCTGAGGGACCACCTCAGTCCGGGAACCTCTGAGGGACCACCTCAGTCCGGGAACCTCTGAGGGACCACCTCAGTCCGGGAACCTCTGAGGGACCACCTCAGCCCAGCAAGTCACTTCAGCATCCTCACCCCCACCCCGCTCCTGTGCCAGGTAAGTCCACAACGGGATCACCATAGCCCGTGCTACTTGGAACTTTTTGTTCCAAGTAACAAATATTAAACAACAACTCACCACTAGTGAACCACCTCAGCTCAACGAACCACTGAGGGACCAGTTCTGAACTGATCTCAGTGATAATCTCACTCTAGCGTATCACTTAGGTCATTACAGCGGCTTTATAGTTTGCTGTTTAATCACCAAAAAACCGAGAGCAAAAAAACAAAAAAAACAAAACAAGAACAGAGCAGCTGCCCCAGCAAGCTTCAAGCGCCTTATCTTGAAGCTGCCCCAGCAAGCTTCAAGCGCCTTATCTTGATGAACAAAGGACCCATTGTACTGACAATAGTAATTTGAGACAATATCAGCTAGTTTAAGCGCAGGAAACACACGCTTCGCTGAACAAAACGGTCACGTTTGCTAATCGACGAGATGACTCGCTGATTAGGTATTTTTTGTTTTACATTAAGATATAATTTTTGTCTATTTTGTCTATTTTTTGAAACGGAAGATATATAGAAACAATTATACATTTCTGACACATTTAATCAGCAGAAAACAAATATTTTTTTGGGGTGTAAAATTGATTGGGAGATAAGAACTTTTTTTCTGTGAGTTTGTGGACTGTGATTCTGTGAATCCGTTAGCATATGTCCGTGAAAATATGAATCTTTGAGTATGTGAGTCTGAAATGGATGGAAGGATGGGCAAATTGATGGGTGATTAGATTGATGGATTGGTGGGTAGATTGATGGATAATGAATTGGTGACTAAATTGATGAATGAACGTATTTGTGGATAGATTGATGGATAAATGAATTTGTGGGTTGAATGAACGAATGGGTGACTAAATTAATAGATGAACGTATTGGTGGATGAATTGATTGATGGATGAATGTATTGGTCAGTAGATCGAATAATGGAAGAATTAACTGATGAAAGAGTGGCGAATGAACAGAAATGAGGGTTCAAGTACGTTTATTGAGACAATAAAATGCATCCCAAAAGGATAAAGTATCTTAGGCTAGTTCTACCTTCCAGAGAAGGAGTCGCCACTTAAGCTACACTCCTCCCTTGCGTCTGTTCGATAAACAGCTTTTGGAAATGATTAAACAGAAAATAAACTGGATTCCAAACTTTGGGTTCTAGGAGTTTAATAGTTTTAAGGACAAAGTTTAGAAGATAAAGCAGTTACATGGGTTGATTCTCCTAGATAGGAGTATGTAGTTATTGTTGCTATTGTATTTGCGATCGATGTTGTCGTTTCTCTTGTATTCGTTGCAGTTTTTCCTGGCGTGAGTAGTGCAAGGGCTGATAGTCTTTACGCCCGAGAGGTTTTAGGCCTGATAATATATTGGGTGATAAGCTATAGAGCTAATAGGCTTTGATTAGCTATATAGCTGATAGGCTTTTGAACTGCTAGACTTCAGGTCTCATAAACTCAAGAGTTGATAGGCCTTAGGGCTGACAAACCCTGGCACTAATAGTTTCAAGGGCTGACAAACTTTAGTGCTGATTGCCTAGGAATCAGACTGTGGAGCTGATCGACCTTTCGATGCCAATTAGTGTAAATGTCAAACCATCTCCCCCTCACCAGTGATCCTGGCTGCCACATAAACATAAGTTCTGGTTTGCAATTATCCTTGGCGTAATAATATGTTATCAGTTCCCGGTGGACAGAGGGAAGTAATATTGGTTATTGGGCCCCTGATAGTTGCTGGGGGCTTTCTTGGGACCATGTTTTGTGTTTTTTAATGTATGAAAATTATGGTTTTCAGTTGCATATAGTCCTGTTGACCATTCAGGCTTGTTCGCATATATATATATATAAAGAAATCTAGAGATGATTTATGTTAGAAGTATCTTTAGATTTCTTATGATCCACTTCACTTGGGAAGGTAAGGTGAAGGAGAAAGCGCCAAGCTAATAAGACTATACAGCACTTGGGAGAGATCAGGATAAGGATTAAGGATGGGACTGAGGTTAAGGAATTGTGCCCAACCACTTGGACGGTCGGGGATTGAAGGCCGACCCGCATGAAGCGAGACCGTAGCTCTACCGTCCAGGCCAAGTCGTTGGCCACTTCACTTGAGAAGAAAGTTGAAAACAATCTCCAAAGTTAATTTTATAATTTGGTGTGACGTTAAGTGCTTCGTTGAAGCATTTAACATATAAGGAAGTGAAAAATAAGGTAAGGGAGAAAAATGTAAGAAAGTGCTCCAGTGTAGCAAGTGATTAAGAAGTGAAATGAGCTTGAAAAAGAGGTTGTGAAAATATCCATCAATCATAGCTTCAATAGCAAATATAACAGAGAACTGGAAAGTTGGGAGGCATAAAATCTGGCACAATTGTTATGTGCTGGGACACTAACACATGAACTCGTTGTTCTGTAGATACAACTAGGTAAGTACACACACACACACACACACAGAGCCAAAGCTCAACCCCCGCAAGCACAAATAGGTGAGTACACACACCCACACAGACACACGCACACACACACGCACTCAAAGCGGTATGTACTCAAAAAGTCTATCTCTACAAAACATATCAACAAAGCGCTAATTTTTTTGTATATGACTTTCCTGGTTCCGCTCTAAAAAACTGGGAAAGGTTGGGTTATCCGAGAGAACATAGTTTGACCTCTGGCGTCCTTGCTTTGCTGTTCATGCACTGATAATTTATTCCAAATATTGATACTGGTGTGTATTTTGGGGGCGATTATGAGTATATAGTATACATGGAATCCAAAGTTCTCATGTACAAAATGTAACTCCTCCAGTTAGTGTGTAATGTAAAAAGTAGCGAATGAATAATATTACAAGAAACATTTTCTTGAAGTTTCAATATTTACATATTTTCTGAAATCACATTCACCAGGTGGAATATACTCACAGTATGATTGACTTAGATTTCGAGGTCTGATGTTCTGAGAAACCTAAATGGGATCTGCACCAAGGGGAAATGGAGTTAGGTTTGGTGCACATGCTGAGGACCGGCTTATCAGGAGTTTTCCTGATCTGAAAATAGAATTTTCTTCTGGGATGCGTTTCTCTTATTTATGATGGAGAAGGGTGAGAGAGAGAGAGAGAGAGAGAGAGAGAGAGAGAGAGAGAGAGAGAGAGAGAGAGAGAGAGAGAGAGAGAGCCGGCAGGCACAGACAAATAGAGAGAAAGACATAGTGAAATGGAAGAGGAGGCGCTGATTGGTTTATTGCATCAACACGTTAATCAACAGGTTCTATGATTGGTCGTTAGGGGAGAGGGAGGTGTTGAATGGCTCACTACGTCAACACATAATAAACAGGTTTTATTACTGGTCACTGGAAAAGGATTATTGAATGTAAACAAAGCCACCATGTTTGAGATAGGATGCAAATCTCTCCTAAGTTGATGCGTAAATCAGCCCATCCTCCTCTTTTGATAGTACTTGCAGTAACAATGAGGACCATAGTATATATACCGACATACAACGAAATTAGATAGTAGAAATCGGCACTATTAAGTTCGACAAACTGTATAACTATTTTCTACTCATGTTGAAAAACAAACTAAACTAATCTAACCTAACCGTCCTATACCTAATACACTATACCTATAGTACATATGTGAGCTATACTAGGCCGAGGAATAGTTACGTTTGTTTTTTAGCTTCGTTTTTTCCGACTGTTGTAAAGTGATTAGTAAAAAGTTCTACTATCTAATTGCTTAGAACGGCAAACTTTGTACTATGGTGCAAATAGTTACAGAAACTACTATCTAAACAGGAGAATGGGTTGGTGTAAATACTTGATGAATCCCGATCCGGGTCCATATGTGCGTATGTGAAGCTGTTCAGCATGACCGGACGCACGTGAAGCTGTTCAGCATGGCCAGACACACCTGAAGAAAGTGATACTCTTACTGTGGCATAGCAAGCAAGATATATTTGGAATTGGAAGCAGAAAATAGCAGGCTACATCAAAATTTTATGTATACTGCGAGTGTAAGCTGTAAGCAGCAAATTTGTGCTTATTTGCTAAATAATTTCCTTACGAGCAATGTAGCTGTCAGAAGTGGATACTGTAAATTACCCCTCCCTCTAAACCGGATGAATACAGCAAAATTTTGAAGCATGCATATGGCCTTGCTAAAAAGCAAGAGAAACAAAAATTGTATTTGCTGACAGAAAAATGTGCCTGAAAGCAATTAAAGTGCTTAAAAGTCTACGTTGTATAAAATGTTAGCTGCAAAGCAAAAGGATTCCTTTCAAACTAAAAATGTACATCAAAATATTAAATTAAAAAATTAACCAGCAAGCACAAAAATATGGGTTTGCATGCTTGGCAGTGGCCATAAGAGCTCATCACGGGTGCATGCACAAACACTTGTCGCTTGTGCAAAACCGCTCACGTATACGTGTAAAACACAATTTAAAACTCGGTTTGAACAGAACAGTTTGTTCCGTAATTCAAGCGCTGATATAAGAGTCATTCCGTGGCAAAAACGATGGTTTAATATAATAGTTTAAAAACGGAAGAAATTGTGGGAGGTCTAGTGAAACCTTTTTTACACCTTCCGATGTATTAAGGGGTCGCTGATGTAGGTAAAGTACTATAATAGCCTCGTACTAGATTTCTAAAATTATTGACAGCCATCGGCACTAAGTGTCCAGTATGTTAAATTTACATCCAGTGGGAATGCAAGAGTAGTACTGGAAGGTAAACATTGACCCCCATACAACATTTATGGTCCGAAAAAACTAGTACTGTGCTTTAGGTAAGGGTTTGTAGCGAGGGTATGTGTTCTAATGTTAGTGTTGGGCAGGCGTCACCCGGTCATCAACCAAATATCATCAACTGTACATGCATGGTTGGCAAATAGTGAGAACTTGTCCATCTTTTAAGCCAATTTTTGAACATGCAACGACAGCTTGAAGTTCAAATCTCGTTAAACATAAACCGAATTTGGAGAAAGTTCAGAGGTAAGACACGAAACTAGTCCTAGAGCAGAAAAGTTTGAACTACGAAAAATTGCTAAAGGAATTCAACTTTTCATCACTGAAAGAGATCAAAAGAAACACATGAAACACAAATGACATTTTAAATATTCATGGGTAATAAACAAGGCAGACAAGTACAGATTATTTAGCATGGATGGTACACGAACCAGAGGACACGTGTGGAAACTAAATTCACGCGGAAACGGTAATAATAAAATAAATCAGTGTTAAAGTAGCGAATAAATGGAACGAGGTAATTAAAGAGGTGGAAGTAGAATCCACGCATAGCTTCAAATCTAGATATAACAAAACCCAGAGGATCGGAAACCTGTTTACTAGCCGTTTGAATGTTGAGAGGTAACCAATAAGCTTAGAGGGTTCTGAAAAGGATTCACTAGTCGATTAAGGTTAGAAAGACGAGACCTGAGACTCCTAGCTCATTCCCCGTAATTACAACTGAGTACGTTATTACCAAGTAAAACAATACATGTTAAATCTCCCGTGTTTGTATGACAGGTAAATCCACGATTTATTATTGGCTGAGTGAAACTCATTTACTGTTTGTCATCCATTTACTATCAGTCTCACAACAGACATGCAGCGTCTACCACTTGGACTGGTCGGTGCAACGTGAGTCTCGCTTCTTACAGGTCGGCGTTCGATCTCCAGTGGTCTAAGTGTGTACACCTGACCAAATGGAGATCTTTGTACACAAATTGGAGATCCGTGCACATCTGGAGAATGGGAGATGTGTGTGTGCACTTAACCAAAGGAAGATCTGTGTACCCCTGTGTAGTAAGTGATGAGTGTACACCTGGCCAGAGAGGAAAGTGTGCTCATCTAGTTAGACAGGAGTGTGTGTTTATGTGTACCTCTGCCTGGAGGAGCAAGAGGCCACACTTAGTTAGACGTGTGTGTGTGTGTGTGTGTGTGTGTGTGTGTGTGTGTGTGTGTGTGTGTGTGTGTGTGTGTGTGTGTGTGTGTGTGTGTGTGTGTGTGTGTGTATCTCTGGTCAGAATGGAATGTGTGGGGAAATCTCATTTCAATGAGGAAATTATCCTAACAGTTGAGAGAATTTATCAATCTTGAAATTAAAATAGAGCCTGAACCGGCAAGGCCAATCGACAATAAATTTATGAAGATCTATTTTTACTTTACCAAATTATGTACAGCTGGATATATTAAAAACAAAGGGAACCGAAATGATAAAAACAGCATTTCATTTAAAATTGTCGTTAGTAAGTTCCTACAAAAAAATATAATGGTAAACAGAATCATTATTCTTACCATGCCTCAGCTGCTGAAACAGCTGGACTCGAGAGAATTGGAACACCTTAATAAGTTGTACCTCACCTCATCATATGCAGGCTGAGCATGATAGAGGTTGTATGTGTGTCCTGTTCAAGAACATTCCTTCCCCCCTCTACCTCAAGAGCACCTGCTTACACCCTCTGTTCAGGAAGGCTCCTCTAGATAATGCAAAGACCACCCCGGCAGAAGTTTGAGAGACATTCCTGGTATCCTCCAGCTAATTGCCTGAATGTGGGAACTCGAGTGAGAGTGCTCGTTGGGGCGACCGCCTCTACGCCCCGAACCAGCCTCTGCCTCCGCCATCCCAAGCCTTAACTTTTGGAATGTCTCCTTTGATGAGGTCGACCGCGTCTTGCCAGATGCGGAAGTCTACTTGGACGGTCCAACTTTGGCACTGAATTGCCCTGGTGAACCCAGGCTTGGGTGGAGGATAGTGGATAAAGAGAGCTTGATGACATCTGTCGTATGTTGAGTTTTGCTCCTCAGATATTCCTGACACCAGTCAAGCGAATCCAAGGTAATTTTATTCAAGTGATTACTAAATTGTGGAAAACTAGACATGAGTAGATTCTTCTGATTTAGTTTTTTATTTAGAGGATAACATGCCAACTTATGTTCCAGCGTGCGTTAACATGCAAAGAGAAAGAGCGAGAAAAAAAGACAGAAAGATAAAAAAACTTGAAACAAAAGAAAAACTCATTCACCACTGCGCTATTTCGCCAAGACGCACCCAAGACACTATCTGGAAGTTTGAAATGTTTACATTTACTCCACACAGGCTTCGCCAGGAAACTAGCAAACGGCGTCAAGAGCTTCGACAATTATTTTTAGTTCTTGCTGGTTTCTTGCCCTAGCATGATTTGCAATTCAATGACAACTTGGGACAAGATTCTGATCGTTTGAATCAGACTCGGAATGAAATGTGGAACAGGCAACTAAAAACGGCAAATTGAGCAGGAAATGAGAGATGGGTGAGCGAATAGTAGTAGGGTTTAATGTAATGTCCTTTAATGCCCTTTCATAAGCTTTTAAAATACTCAATATTAAGTAATTAAAACATTCTTTGTATTTTAAAGTTTCATACTAACTTGAAAACAAAGTGCAGATTAGTCTCCCTTTAGCGAGGTTAATGAGGATGATATACATATATCAAAGGATCAAACTATTTTGAAATAATTTACAAAAACACACACACACACACACATGGAATGGAATGGAAGAAAAATGGAATGAACTTAAGGAGCAAGTTGTGGAAGCAAACTCTATTCATAACTTTAAAACTAGATATGATAGGAAAATAGGACAGGACTCATTGCTATTAACAACCGGTACTTAGAAAGGCGGGATCCAAGAGTCAGTGCTCGATCATGCAGGCACAAATAATGAGTACAAATTGGTGAGTACACACACACACACACACACACACACACACACACACACACACACACACACACACACACACACACACACACACACACACACACGCGCGCGCGCAATACGGTTGCGGTAAAACAATCACGTGAAGGCAATTTGATAAGATGTTCCAATTTCTTTCCCCCACCACAGGAAAGAGATGGGTGGGTAGACAACATGTATCTAGGCTTCAAGAGAGCAAGTGACAGGGTGCCCCCGTCAAAAGGCAAATATGGAAATTGTAGTAGAAAAGATACTTAAATCATTTACTTTTACGATTGATGAAAGTTTTTTTTTATCCGAAAGTATACCAAGAGCGAATGAAAATTATACAAATAAAAATGTCAACATATGGAATTGGAAAAATAATCTTTAAAAAATATATATGTAAATCAAAAATGAGAGATTATGTAAATATGTTTATATATTTTTTTAAACTCTTGAGTAGCGAGAGAAACAAAGAGAGCTGAGAGAACCAACATGTGGATCTAGGCAAATTGAGCAAATGGAAAGGAAATAAAAAATACAATTCAGTGTCGAAAATATTAATATATAGGAAATGGGATGCAGCATGAACAGACTATATGGAAACAATAATACGTACTGTATGTGAATATATCAGAAAAGGATGAAGACATGAGAGTAATCATAAAAATAAATTTATTATCAGAAGACCACAAATGAAAAAATATTATAATTATTTGTATTATTGACAAATCTGATAACCGCCTTTAAATTAACAGATGGGAAATGCTTTATATATTATTAATGACATACATGAGATGAGGCACAGAAACGTTAGAAAGATTTTTTTTCAGTGTCAGAGTAGTTAATAAATTGAATGCATTAGGAAGTGATGTGGTGGAGGCTGACTCCATACACAGTTTCAAATATAAGTATGATAGAGCTCAGTAGGCTCAGAAATCTGTACACCAGTTGATTGACGGTTGAGAGGCGGGACCAAAGAGACAAAGTTCAACCCCCGCAAGTACAACTAGATGAGTACATCAGAACCAGACCAAAATAAACATAAAAATATTAGCGTACAAGAATATGCAACTCATTTAACATAAAAATAATAGAATATAGGAAACTGCAGCACCGGCTATTTATATCCACCCAATCTCTCTCTCTCTCTCTCTCTCTCTCTCTCTCTCTCTCTCTCTCTCTCTCTCTCTCTCTCTCTCTCTCTCTCTCTCTCTCTCTCTCTCTCTCTCTCTCTCTGTGTATATATATATATATATATATATATATATATATATATATATATATATATATATATATATATATATATATATTATATAATGTCTAATTTACTCTGGAAACATTGCAGCGATCCCACGTCAAATGAGTTTCCCGCTGTTCCATAAATCTGTTGATTTATGGAACAGCGAAGGCAACATTTTCTAACGAAAGAAGGCTATGAGAAGATACTGACTATACTGGATGTTCCAAAACAGATCAGCGGGTGAAAAAGAGATGATGTATGTAAAAATATGTGACACGACTAAAAGGGAGAAGTTTCTTGGACAAGGAAGTAGGAAATAGATTCTAGAACAAGACAAACAGGAAATAGTTTCTCGAACAAGGAAATTATAAATGAGTTTCTGGAACAAGACATATAGTGAGTACTTTTTTAAATAATACACAGAGGAGTTTTTAGAAGAAGTCACGAACAGGATGAGAGGACAATGTTTCAAACTAACAAATAAAAAGTGTAAAAAAGCACTTGGAAGTATTTTTGTGACAAAAATAGTAGTTGAAAAACGGAACAAATACTGCGACCAGATCGTGTGTGCCTAAATCATTGACATTTTGAAATATATTGATGAATAAATTGAGGACACGGTCAATAAAACATTATTAAATGTCTCTTTACTGGCCTACAAAGCCACTAAAGTGATGGCTTCACTTAATGTGTAAATATATTATGCAAAAGTTAACCTTGATTATAATTATGTATGAGATAATCTGGAGAATAATCATTCGGTTATCCGAAAGCATATATAAGTGTGAGTTAATCTTTTGTAGTAAAAAGACCCAGAGGCACTTTACGCGACCATAGACCACATTCACTGCAAACATCTACCACCTACTCATGCCCGTGCCACCTGTTGTGGTGGCTTAATCTTCATCAACAACTTCAAAAACATTTTGTAGCATCTAAAAAGTTCACCATTCAAGCCGTCTTGCTCTGATAAAAAATTCCCCATATGTGTTTTTCTAACAGATAATAAAAGTTTTCCCTGATTCGAAATTGTTATCGTCGAAAGTATTTTTTTTTAATTGCCGTTCCTCAAAATTCTGTTAATATTTCACTAAAGGAAAAAAAATGGAATATTTTTAAGCAAATAAATATAAAACTGGATAATGCTTTTCACAGAATGAATCTTTTATGGGAATAGGAGACAATTCATCGCAGAAAAAAGTTAAAATAAAATAAAAAAATTCTATCCGTAGGATGAAGCCCTGACTCAATTATTCTTTCAAACGAAAATGTGAACAAATATAATGATTTATAATACTACTAAATATTTAGCTTACAAGAGTAACTGTTTCACAGCTACTTTTATTCACAATTACATAGAATGAGACCTACACATATAATGAAAATATGTACACAAACACATTGATATACACATTTAAAACACACACACACGCAGGGCCTCGCAGCCGAGCCAACAACGCTCAGGGATAGTAGTTACAAATGAGCAGTTTCTTTCAACTGATTAGCCTGTTCACCTAGTAGTAAATAAGTACCTGGAAGTTAGACAGCTGCTACAGGCTACATCCTGGGAATGTGTGTGTGTGTGTGTGTGTGTGTGTGTGTGTGTGTGTGTGTGTGTGTGTGTGTGTGTGTGTGTGTGTGTGTGTGTGTGTGTGTGTGTGTGCTAAAACTTAAAAGTACTTAAACAAACCTTTTCAGGAAGCAAAAACGATATTGTGCATTGCAACATTTCCCCCGTAAATCAGCCGTATTTAGATACCAAATGCACAAAAGGAGTTTTCAGCCAACCGCAGGTGTTGCAAATCAATATTCTTCTGCAGGAGGCGGGTGAAAAGCATTTTGGTCGTCCCCTTTTTTTTATTCTACTTTTATATTTTTGCAACAGGATTCCCCTTCCCCACCAACTCTGGTCCTGTTGGCAGGACAATAGAAAAACTATTTGTCTGTCAACGGGACAGGATTCCTCAATGTGTTTATAAATGATGTAGATTCAACATATTCTGTATTTATGTTCAAAGTATTTCGTTAATTTGTACATAAATGGCTGCTTTCAAATGTTGCTACTGAAGAGATAATTACAAATATTGTACCATACTATTTCTCTGTGAACCTATGTCCAAAACGTGTAAATGAGTGTGACCTCTTTTCGGGGTTTTGTGTTTTTATGTTCCTTTCGTGAGTGTAACGCACATTCACAGACAAGCAAACACCTACATATTCAAGAGTGTGAACCTGATCACAACATACAAGAGACCGAAGATAATTGACAAGGGGAACAAGGACAGACTATACAGTGAGAGAAAGCAGCAATAACATGAATAACAATAGAAGCAACAATACCTTTAACAACAATAGAAGTAGCAATAGCATGAACAACAATAGAAGCAACATTAGCATGAACAACAAAAGAAGCAGGAATTGTATGAACAACAACATAGAAGTAGCAACACTATGAACAACAACAGAAAAAGCAATCGCATGTACAGCAATAGAAGAAGCAATAATATGAACAACAGAAGCGGCAATAACACGATCAGCAATAAAAGCAGCAATAGAGGAACAGAGCCGTCGACAATAAGTCAAAGGAAGGCAACAAAGACCCGGATGCGTTCTATGAAGTTAGATACTATTGGTGCAATCCTTGAAACCGCGTTAGGTCCTCCAATCAGAATCAAAGCCTTCTCAAGGACTCCTTTGATGTGAGGTACAGGAGACAGATTACACTTGATTTGCACAATGTATCTTTAAGGGGATCAGAGCAATCCAGCTCCTTTGAGCACCTCTTCAACACCCACTGACGACACAAGCTGTGTGTTTACCTTCCAGGCATGGAGAGTGGGGAGAAATATCTCCAAACAGGGAAGTTGGAGATTAACGTCTCGAGGCAAGGACGGTTGGGAGAATAACATCTAAACAGAGGAGATGTGTAGAAATCCTCCAATTAAGGTAAGTGGAGAGAAACTCATACAGTGAGAACAGGTAAGGAGAAACTCCTCTAATTAAGATGGGTGAGGAGAAATTGGTCTTACGGTGATCGTGAAGAGAGGACGTCCCCCGGTCTTAGCCAATCCATCTTATCAGCCAAAAGCTGCGGAGAAAACAATTCTGCCGCCATTAATCTGCCGGAGGACTTAGGGAAGAGAGTCCATCTTACGCCGGACCCACAAAGACAAAAACCGAACTCGTAACTCTCTTCGTTGTCACTAGCGATATATAAGCTCTAATTTGTAATTTCTCGTTATTTGTGTGTCTATTTCATTAACAAATATGGAACAAAAATAATCGAAGGATTGGGTCTTTGTTCGAAGTATCGTTGTGATCAATAACTGAAATATTATATATATATATATATATATATATATATATATATATATATATATATATATATATATATATATATATATATATATATATATATATATATATATATATATATATATTTATTTATTTAGCTTCTAGTACAAACGAGTACCACTGATGGTGGTATGGGTTATGACGCAGTAATCCTTTTGGACGCTCCGATATAAAGAAATGAACTTGGGAGGTTGCCCAATAAGTATACATGCCACCCGAATATTGATAGCCAAATAAATGGCTTTGATGTGCTAAGCTTTACTTTGACGGTACATTTGTTAATTGCATAAAAAGGGTTTTATTGTTAATTTGTGTTTGTGTGTGTGTGTGTGTGTGTGTGTGTGTGTGTGTGTGTGTGTGTGTATATGGTTAAAAACTGCATTGAACTGAAATTTAATATGGTGTGCGATTGTTGTGGAATTTTTGTGTTTGTTTTTAACAGATAAATCCTCTCCATCCATGCAGCTTCCAGCTAAATTGTGTTGTCATTGTCACTACGTGTTGTCACTGTAACTATCAATGTATTGGAACTTGCTGCGTATCGATGCTGTCCCTATACACCACCATATTACACATTCCCTGTCGTTGTCTGTATGTGATACCACAGTCCCTGTACATTATCACTGTCTGTCTTTACTTCCTCTGTCCCTACATTCTGCTACTGTTCCTTCCACTGTTCCCAATTCTACTTTCACTGCATGTGTTCACTGATGATTCTTCTAAAATGACAGGACTTATAGCAAGAATTTGGTCCAAAGTAGCAAAATGTAGTGTTGAACCATCAAAAATTTCTCAATTGTATTATTGAATTAGCCCAAAATGCATTTTCTTAAATGCGAAATTAAGCTAAAGAACCTAATATAACATGTTCTAACAATTCTAGGCCTAAATTTAGCCTAATAAAATAAATACATGTACTTGGCCAATACATTGTTTAGTTTGACTTTTAACCCTTTTCTCGGGTTCTATACAATTAAAAGTACAATGTTCTTTTTGTTGATTTTATATATAACACCATAGAGATGTACAGAGAGAGAGAGAGAGAGAGAGAGAGAGAGAGAGAGAGAGAGAGAGAGAGAGAGAGAGAGAGAGAGAGAGAGAGAGAGAGAGAGAGAGAGAGAGAGAGAGAGCAAAAAGATGAGTTAATTTTCTTTCCTCAGCAGCATAATACAATTACCTGGTAGAGTCCCTGCTGTGAGGTTCAATGGAAGAGGAGCAGCGGTGATAGAGGGTAAGTATCACATTCAGGCAACTGTAAACCTCAAAGGTAAATAGTTCCCTGAATGGCTTTAAATGGTTGTCGAAGCTGGGAGTTTGTGATTTTATTGCGAACATTTTATTTTGGTTAGTTTGGAAACAGAATTTCGAAGGTTCTAATTTAATAGTTGCCCAAGTTCGTTATAAAATTTAGTACTTGCCAGAGCTAAATTTAAAATTTAAATATTACAAAATTTGTAATAGTTATGTATATTTAATATTCATATTATTGGTAAAAACATTTGGATTGTTAATAAAATGAATGCAATTCAACGAAATTAATACTTATACAATTAACACAATTATATAACAGAGTTTGTATCATAAAATTACTGTAAATAAGGAAAACAGTAGGCATCAGATTGTATAATCTTTAAAACTAATGGATATGATAATAACCTGGAAATAGTACTAAGTCTAGAAAACACTATGAAAGGATATTATGACAATGAACTTAGATATGAGGACGGAGTTTGTGATATATTTAATGGGGGTTCCATACAAGAGCTTCATTTTCCCAGAACTTGTCTGTATACAGTGTTCTGTAACGTTCTTTGTTTAGCCTTTTCCAAGGTTTATTCACAACCTTTTTCAAAGTAATAATTCATTCGTGGCATTTTTTATTAGTAACTGCAAGGTGAACTAATACCAGAACGTAATGATAACTTAAAATGACAGCTGTCTGGCACAGTTCACATTTTTGCAAGGATAACCGAGTGCTTGAGGAAGCGCCAATTATTGACGTGAGTCATCATTAAGTGTAAGCTGACTTACTTACGTTGTCCAATTCAAACGTAAGGGTTGAACTGGAAAGAGGAATTATTGAGTGGGCCACGATCCAGGATATTTCTAGTTATAGTCAGAACCAGATAACAAAGAGACAAAAGGCAAGAGGACACAGGATAATTAAGTGTGAAATGATACATGGATTGTATTAGTCGAGGTCAGACACCTCACATGGATTCGAAAGAAGATACGAGAGAGCTCAGCGATGTTGGAAACGTCTTCCCCCAGTCGATTGATGGTTTAGATTATTGGGACTTCGAAACAAAATTATATGTATTATAATATATATATATATATATATATATATATATATATATATATATATATATATATATATATACATATATATATATATATATATATATATATATATATATATATATATATATATATATATATATATATATATATATATATATATATTGTTTATTTTGAAAAGTTGAAAAGTTCTTTTGAGGCACAGGAAACAATGCCAACACCTTCCTTCCCCAGAAGGAAACATTTATTCGTAGTAATTGTGTTAAGCAGAGGAGAATCCAAGCAGCAGCCTTCTAAATTCGCTACCATTACTCTTACTATTTTTTTGTGTGACAAGAAAAATGCAGCACTTAACATAGCAGGATCTTTATCACTGGCGCTGATCCGGTTTGGTTAGACATTTCTTGCTCTTGTGACGGAGGCGCTAGACTGACCCTGGTGTCTCGATAGCCGAAAACATCTTGATAACCTTGTTGAGCCTCTCTCTGGAAGGCCGCAGAGTAGCTCATATCTTTATCGGACCACAGACGCTAAATGTCAGCCGGTACGGCTTGAAAAGTGACGATAATATGACCAGAATAAAATCTTAGATCCAATTTTTGTAACTGAGAAAATATGTGGATTCTTGAAAGAAATTATGGTTTTCCATTGTCGAGTACAGCAAACCTGATACGCTTATCAAGTCTCTCCCTCCCAGGGCCAACGACTGAGTTTTCTCATTTTCAGTATTGTTGCCTAGCTTCCCGGTACCTGTTTACTGCTAGGTGAACAAAAAGCAACAGGTGTAATGAAACGTAACCAAATGTCTCGTCCTACTGGGAATCGAATCATTCATTTGTGATTCGATTGCCTTGTCTACAACGCTGTAGGAAACACCCGGAATATATTAATACAGACCAGTACACTCTAGTTTTTTTGCACAGTCGGACACGACACAATCTGTAGTCATAATACCACTACGTATATATGCTGTAGCTTAGGTAGTAATATTTTATTACTGAAACAATCACACGGTGAATGCTTTGTAATATTACAATGCACGGGTCTTGAAAATCCTGCAAATAATCGCACCTCCGGGCAACACATTTTTTTTTATACACCATTTGGTTCAGTGTCAAATGTACTTCAGTTAAATTTGTTTTTCTATTTCATTAGCAAGCACAGATAGCCAGTGCGCTTTGTTTATTTGATGCGTCTGTCTTGGTGCGCCTTTGAAATTGTGTTGGAAGATGCTGCTAATGTATCATATGCGGCTCAGGAGAGAGAGAGAGAGAGAGAGAGAGCAAGTAAGCAAGAAAGCGGGTGAGAAAGAGCGAGAGTGAATGTAAACTCAGTTTATTTCTTACAAGAGTTGGTAAAACTCTCCAACATCAGAGCAGAATATACACGTATACGGCTAGCGCTGAGCGCTCTCTGGAATTCCAGGAATGTCTTACCCTGAGCATATTAATTTCCAAGCTCTTGAAGGCTAAAGAGTTTGCTTTAAGATAAGCTACAGGCTACAAGCTGAAGAACAAGAAAATGGTGTTAAAATAAGTGTTGATGTATTTTTTTATTTTTTTCTCACATATGGAGATACAATAATTAATTTTTCACTTATAAACACGCTCGGTCTTATATGTGAAAATAGAAATAAAAAACATACAAGAATGCGCACCACACACACACACACACACATATAAATAACACTCCAAGTAATATGAAAATGGAAGTTTGATGAATTAGATGATGGTACAAATGAATACATTGACTGCATGACTCGGGCTGACAACACAAGGACAAAACAGTGATCGTTGAAACACACTCAACTCTCCAACAAAAAAACAGAAGACCCTAAGAGAACTACAAAAGTGCCAATACAGAATGCATTTCTTGCAATACAGAGAGCAATCACATAGATATCTTTCCATTGGCTCCATGAGGTCACTTGTCCTGTCATGAGTCGTCGATAGATATGACGTCAGAGCACTATTAAACGCCACCTTAAGGAAAAATAATACATTAAAAATACTGATAAAGCTAACATGAACCTCATTACATATGTCTCTTACATCCTAACATAAATACAATTGTCCCTGAACGTTCTTCATGTTAGTTGTGGGTGAGTATGACTCTCAGAAAAAGCTGAGAAAATATATAATGGACTATGCCATCGTAATGCTTCACACACACAAAAGGTTTCAAACCCGTTTCAAACAAATTATGAAAATAAACGCAAAAGACTAAAATATGAAGAAAGCATGAATAACAGCTATTCTGCTTAAAAAACAAAACAAAGACGAGTAATTTTATTTGCAAAGTTTATATATGTGTGTGTGTGTATTCACCTAGTTTGTTTGTGGGGGTTGAGCTTTGCTCTTTCGGCCCGCCTCTCAACTGTCAATCAACTGTTTAACTATTTTTTTTGTGTGTGTGAATGTGTGTGTGTAGGAGAGAGAGAGAGAGAGAGAGAGAGAGAGAGAGAGAGAGAGAGAGAGAGAGAGAGAGAGAGAGAGAGAGAGAGAGAGAGAGAGAGAGAGAGAGAGAGAGAGAGAGTGAGAGTGAATGCTTGTATGTTTTTCATTTCCATTGGCAGAAACGGCTGGGAATATATCATATATTCTCGTATACACACCAAGTCAGAATACAACTCAGGCGGTCGTGAAGATTTAATGACAAACTACACCACGAGTAAGAATGTCTCTTCCCAGAGGGCCTCTCACTTTCACTCGTCTTTCATCCCTCCAAAGTTCACCAATGTTTCCGCATGGTAGAGTACGTGAGTGTTTGCTTGTGTGGCAAGGGAGTTCGTGGTACCGGGGAAGGGTTGAGAGATTGACTGGGTGACAAGGAGTGGAGTGAATATGAGATAGGTATGTGTGTGCTCATTTAGCTGTACTCTACTAACTTTGCCTATTGGGTTGAGCTTCTGTTCGTGTGCCCCGCCTTTCTAGTAGTCGATTGCTTATTACAATGACTCCCTGTGCTCTAGTTCACTAATAGTTCACTAACTTCACTTTCTGAAGTTTCATCTTGTTCTTATGTTCATGAAGCAATACTATAAAGAAATCGTTTTATATCTCACCTTCCAGGTTATATATTCAAGTGTTGTATTTCATTGATTGTACTTTTGGAGATACTGACGGAATTGTGGAACAGAGCGGCGGGATGAATACTTGGATAATTAAATGACATATACAAATATAAATGCATGGCGAATAAGAAAGGAAACATAGGTAAACCTAGAAGAAGAAACACAGTAATGCAGATGCTATAAAATGCACAATTAAAGAATACTGTCTAGAAGAATAAAGAAAAAATGTGAATGCGATACAAATCAGAATGCAGTATAAATACAAGGGTGAACCTATACTATAAAACAGAATGTCTGTTCGTTTGTTTGTCTCTTTCTGTCCAAAGTTGGAGGCCAGACGCTTGTGGCTAGCCTCACCCGAATTTACAGGGTAAATGATTTGGGGTACGGAACGGACATAGACTGATCGGAGTATGCCTAAGTTAAATACGTTAAGAAATCTTAGCATTCATAGAAGCCCCGATGTAATTTTCAAGTGTCATATGTGAAATATTTTGCGTTTCCCCATAGTATTTTCAGTGCATCATAATAATAAATTTTCTAAGACTCATAGAGGGGGAAGTGGAGGAAAGATGAGGGAAGTGGGTTGGGGGGAAGGGGGGGGGGGATTAGGGGTAGAATGAACCGCAAGATGATTTCAGGATTAGCCCCATAACGATCTCAGGATCAGCCACAAGAGGATCTCAGGATCAGCCACAAGAGGATCTCAGGATCAGCCACAAGAGGATCTCAGGATCAGCCACAAAACGATCTCAGGATCAGAATCAGGACAACCTCACGATCAGCAGCAGTACGTCTTCAAGCTCAACAGCAGGAAGACTTCAGGATCAGCTCCAGGACTACCTCAGCAAGCGGCTACCATGTAATTAGCAATTTCAGTTCATCATTACAGTAGCTCTCAGAAATTACGTTCATCATACTCAAGTGAAATAACCCGGCAAACAATGTTTAATACCAATTACTCTGTTCGGTGGAAATGAAAACACATTAAATTCCTTTCCCACAAAGCCACTGCATCGGCAGCCAAATTTCTGGAGTGGACCCCAGTTCGAGTGCTACATTGCCCCTCTAAAATTAGATTTGTTTGGAAACGATACGTTAAACGTTTTTACTTATATGCTACACTATTCCAAAGGTTTCCTTTTTGGGCAATATTTCTTCCATGAGGTCCGTCTCCAGACAGGTAAAATTCTTCTTCGTTAATCGAGATTCCGCCCGAGCACCGTAATTTCCAATGGAGAGTATTTTGGCCTCCAATAAAAGAGAGAAGCGAGCCGTAGTTTGGTGTCGCGTCTGCATCGAGCTCACTCTAATTTGATTTTCTAAGTTTATACCCAGAATATCAACGGGAAATATCTCATTTGTATTCAGGCTGACCGAGTGTTCTGTTAATTGTGTGTGTGTGTGTGTGTGTGTGTGTGTGTGTGTGTGTGTGTGTGTGTGTGTGTGTGTGTGTGTGTATGTGTGTGTGTTCACCTAGTTGTATTCACCTAGTTGTTCTTGCGGGGGTTGAGCTCTGCTTTTTCGGCCCGCCTCTCAACTGTCAATCATTCAACTGTTACTAACTACTAACTATTTTTTTTCACATACACAGACACACCCAGGAAGCAGCCCTTAGCAGCTGTCTAACTCCAGGGTACCTATTTACTGCTAGGTAATAGGGGCATCAGGGTGAAAGAAACTCTGCCCATTGTTTCTCGCCGGCGCCGGGATACAATGACCAATGGACACGCCACACACGTCGGCGCCGTGTGCGTGTGTGTGTGTGTTTTGTTTTGCTCTATTTGTACAAGCCTTGCAGTGATTGTGTGGGCTGAGCTTCATCTCCGCATTCTGCTTTCAGCTTAGAATTAACTGGTTTACTAAGTCCACGGACCTGCTTGTGTCAATATCATCCGGTTTGATAACTACCAAACCCCAACTCTGGAGAAAAAACATAATACACTTCACAGATTCATATTAATACGTATCTCAAATGAATTAAAAATCCAAAATAGATAGATACAAAAATATCCGAAGTTATGATGATTCATGCGCCTCTTGAGCTATTCAAAGTACTTTAACAAAATAAACCTGGACTCACTCTCAGCAGATTTTTTTCACGTGAGGTGTGGAGAGTTAGGACATGGGGAAGCAAGGCGTAGGAGGGTGAGGGGAGGAAGGGTAGGTTAGTAGGGGTTGGTCAGCCTGGAATGGGGTCAGGGATTTTCGTCAGGTGTCGAACAGGAAGCTCTCAGCGAGGTGAGCTCAGTCGAACTCACAAACACACACAATCTCGCGTACAGTCGACCAAACTGTTCCATTCAGTGCATAGATTCGTAAGTGCTCGAACTCAACGGAAAGTGGATTTATTTTATTTTATTTTTTATTAACACATTTAGGTACATTTGCATTTGTGCAGCTACCCTAGACTATATGACCGGAAGTACAGGAAATGGAACATACACACACATAGACCCTCCTAATGACACGTGTTTCTTCCTCCCGATGATACGTGCTTCTCCTTCCTGATGACACGTGCTTCTTCCTCCCGATGATACGTGCTTCTCCTTCCTGATGACACGGGCAGTTTGCATGAAGGGTTTATCCTCCTGATGACGGCAGCAGGATACGTGTGTCTTTCCCAGTGACCTTGTTCCAGGGGAGGACAGCTGAGGCGACACACTACCCGTCTTATCGCTGCCCAGCTCAGATGGTAGCGAAGCTGTCCCTTCTTCCTGGTGGTCCTGTTACCCTTGGCGAGGCCAGTTCGTTGAGATAGTGATTTAATATTGTTGTTAGGCTGTTTTATTGGGGGACTTTAATGCAATGTTTGGTTTTACTTCCCTTTTTTGTCCTTTTTTTTCCTGTTCATGATTGTATATCTTTCTGTTTCTCTCTCTTTATGATTGTATATCTTTCTGTTTCTCTCTCTTTATGATTTTATTTCTCTCCCCCCTTTAAAATTTCTCATCATTTATCTACCGGTTTCTCTTTTCAATTGACCACCAACTGGATTACTCGAACTCAAAACATCACAAGAGGACGAAAAGGAATTATTTTCGCTCTTTCATATCTGGCTACGCCATCTTCACAAGCCAAGCTGAATGTAGCCTAATTTTAGTACGCGCGTGGTCGTGAATAGGGATAAGTCGCGCTCTCCGCAAGACTCTCCTCGTTGCAAAACTTTGTGAATACACTAGCCGGCGCCGAGGGCGTCTTCCTCTACTCAGCCAATTTGTTCACTCCGGTGTAGGGTTCACGAGGGAGGCGGGGAGGGTAGTGGAAGGGAGGGGAGGTGAGTTTTGTACTCCAATACAGGATTTGTGAGGTGAGGACGCGGGGAGGGAGGTTGGGGAGAGGTTCGAGTTGACTATTCCGGTTGGGGATTCACGAGGTAGGGGAAGGGAGGGGAGGGGGTTTGGGAGAGTTCTGAGTTGAGAACGCGGATAGTTACAGCCGTCCTAGAGCATGGGCGATGGAATGCTATAACAGGTGGCTGGAGCGCTGCATTTGGGTATGCTAGTCGTCAAACGAGATTTTATTGCTGCTTAATGAATGTGTCGTTGGCGTTTTTGCTGCTCTCGTTTATGCATATACATTTTTTTTGCTTATTGTCGCTTCATTTATGTTATTTTAAACATACTCTTACTCACACATCGGGGAAAACTCTAAAAGGTGTGTTAACATCTAAGAAAGGAAACAGACAGGAGGTTCTAAATTCCAGACCTGTATCACTGACTGCAAATTACTGGAAAAATAAAGAAGAAGAAGTCGTGGAATCTCTAGTGAAAATAAACTTCAGAACAAAGTGGCAGTTCAGTCTTCGAGGGAGCAAGTCATGCCTGGCAAACCTAACAGAGTTCTACGAGTCATCCAAACAAGACAGAAGGAAGGATGGATGAATCGCCTCTTCTAAGACTATCAAAAAGCCTTCCAGTATCATATTGATGCTCGAAATTGGGAAACAGGCTTGAATAACTTGGAAATTACCGTACTTAGTTAAAGAGTACCTGGCAGACAGGCAGTAGAGTTATAGTGAGAGAGGACATATCAGGGCAAAGAGAAGTGATGAGTGAGGTCCCATACAGCTGGGTCTTCATATATATGAGAACGACGTATAAAAGAAGGAAAGACCACATATGACAATGTTAGCAGCTAATGCGATACTAATGAGAAGGGGAACGTCTGAAGGAGATTGCATAATTCTACAAGCTTTCTATATATATACAAGCTTTGTCTGAGAAATGACTACTAGAGTTTATATCAAACAAGTGCAAATAATAAAATTTTGAATAGGTTTTTATACCAGAAGAACGGTACGTGATAGGAGGAACGCTACTGCAAGAGTAACAAAGAGTGGCCTGGGAGTAGCCAAGAGACATAAACATAATAAAATCGGAAGCATATACAAAATTGACATACGTAAGAACCATACTTAAAAATCTCAGCATGTAAAAATTCAGAACCCTATACACAATTTATGTTAGGTCAGACAATTTATTTTAGGTTAGGTCAAGAATAGATGAATCAATATTTTCCAGATAGGAGATGGCAGAAAGAAATTTAATTGGAAACTGGAAAACAAATGAATCTAAGGCATGTTTCTTCAGGGCAAGTAGTAAAGAAATGGAACGTGTTTAAACCATTATTATTGCAGGCTTCATAAATTTAGAATTTTATGAGCATGATAGGGTATTAGACCGTCGAGAGGTGTAGATGCACCAGATTCAATATCAAGGAGGCAGGGACGTAGAGCAACATCTCGCTCTCCATATACTACTTAGGTAAGCGAGCGAGCACACACACACACACATACAAAAATAATGTGTCAGTAGTTAACAATTAGAATAAACTAGGAAGTGATAAGGTGGAGACATACTCCATACACAGTTTCAAAAGTAGATGTGACAGAGCCCAATAGGCTCTGGAACATGTACACCAGTGTACTGATGGATGAAAGGCGCAACCAAAGACCCGAAGCTCAAGCCCTGCAAATATAACTAGGTGAGTACACAAACACTCACACACACACACACACACACACAAACACACACACACACACACACACACACACACACACACACACACACACACACACACACACACACACACACACACACACAATACACGTAACAAAAATAATTCCATGTTAACTCGACACACCTGAAAACTCTGGCTGTGATATACTTCGTTGGTATTCCACACATATACTTTGTTAGTTAGCGGCGAGGAAAGCAGACATCCAAACACGAGGTACAATCACATAACTTCTTAGTCTAAACATACCAGAAATGTTACGCTCTGCAGAGTCATATTTCACAAATACAAAAACTTACGAAATATAACTACTGGTATTTTTTCATAACATTTCTTATGTGATTCCTAAAAAAAACTATAAGTTCAGTATAATACATTAAATCCATTATACATTAGAGTCGTATTCAACCTTCGTACGACTCTAATGCTTAACCGATCTAGTTCACAGTAAAAGTACTGACCTCGGGGTGTCGTTCTGAGACGATCAAATTACTCAGAAAAGACGAGATGTGGTTCTCGCTGCTGTTTTCTCTTCTTAACTGTAGGGTTGGGAACACGCACGAACGGCAGGCGCTAAAGGCTGAGCTTTTATTTAGTTTGAATTTATATATATATATATATATATATATATATATATATATATATATATATAAATATATATATATATCTATATATATATATATATATATATATATATATATATATATATATATATATATAAATATATATAAATATATATATATATATATATATATATATATATATATATATATATATATATATATATATATATATATATATATATATATATATATATATATATATAAAGAGTTCAAGCATTCTTATCAAGACACTAGCAGGCATAGCGTTTTGGGCAGATCCTTAATCTTAATTTTTCCTGGAAAGAATATATAAGAGACGAAGAACAGTGAACATTATCAAACCAAGAAAGCTACATATGGGAATCTAGAAACGTAGGGCGTGCGGGCAGTTGGATGAACGCTCGAGGAAATTACGCAAAGGTCTATGCAAAAGAAGTCTAATTGTACATGAAATAGTGTGTAACTACGACAAAATTCTTGGGGTTGGGAATGGATTACATCCTTTTATTATGAATTAAGACTCGGAGCCCAGGAGCTGGAGCATGATCCTTTGCACACACAATTTGATAAACACACTGAAATTGTTATGCAGAGTTTGTTAAGCATTGTTAGGCATAAATTGCTCTACAGATACTGCTCAAGAGATATTGCTCTGCAGTCATTGCTCGGTAGACATTGCTACACAGACGTTGTTAAGCATTTTTTTTTTAAGTATTTGTGCTCTGACATTGCCCCACGCACCCCGCCACGTCCAATATACCATCTGAGTGGAACACCTTCGCAGTAAGGGCAACAACAAAGCCGGTAGATGGCGAGAGATGAGGCGAATACCTCTGAACTTTAGACCAGATGGGCAGGCACCCAAGTCCCGCCTGCTCCATAGCCTTCAGTGTGATGGCCAGACGGAAAAAGATCACCTTGTGTGTACATTCCACCTCCTCCTTTCCTTTCTTTCTGTACCTCCCGCCTCTGTCTTCACTGAGGAACTCCCGTTAGTTTTGCGATGCAGACGACGCTATGGAACACCATGGATTTTATCTGTGTTTGATGTGGTTACTATTACCTCGCAACCTCGCTGTAGGTCGGTTTTTGCCTCTTTGTAGGCCTTTCTTGCCTTTCCGTAGTCTTTTCTGCCTATCTGTAAGTCTTTTTCGACTCTCAAAATGGTTTCTTAGAAACAAACATATACAGACATATGAAGACTATGTTGGTTCTACCATCTATCTCTTCCTGTATTTCTGCCTCTGTCAGGGGTCTTTGTATTTCTGTTTTTGTCGGGGTCTTTGTTATTGCATCTGTCTTTCCTGGGACCTTTGTCTTTATCTTGGCAACTCGATCTTTGCTATTGTCTTTGCCTTTACAAGTCTATTTCTCATTTTTGTCCTTAATTCATCATCCGTTATTTTCTTTATTATATATTTTTGGAAAAATCTTACCTAGTCCTAAATCCTTTGTCCTAGTCCTTTGGATAAATCCTACCTCCTACCCTTGCTAATTTACAGGAGTGTCAAATAGTTCTTGTAGTGAAGATATATAATTCTTGCTTGCATAAATATTTTTTGGACATCCACATACTAACTTTTAAAACGACGGGGGAGGAAGAGATTAAGGAGAGAAATCAGGGAAATATGCATATTCTGAGCTACCTGCTGGGTAAAGAACAGGCTTATATTAAATCATTCATATTCAGATGACGCTCCAGTCTGGGAATGTATAGCTTCCTTTGACTGGGTTTCATTATTCATTAATGTTGACCTATTTATAATTACAACTTAGGAACAAAATAATATAAATTGTAATAAGAATAAAAACTAAATAATACAATTAATATTACTTACAAAATATTGTATTGTTGGCCGTGAGTACAGTTGCGTTCGCTCTCGACTCACGATCTGGAAATCCCGAATTCGAATCCCGGGCGGGACTGAAATAGCTGAGGATTTTTCAAATCACCTAATGCTTCTATTCGCCAAGCAGTATACTGTTGAGGAGTTGCATTTGGAGAGGGTTCGACGTTGGCGGGACCTCGATATAAGTCTAACGTATATACATACACAGGCTGCCTGTCCCCCCGACGAAACGAATTACCTCATTTTACAGTGAACACAGTACATTATTACGACAGTATACAATAGGTTTAGTCGAAGACTGGAGAGAGGTGAGCCTGATCAACCAGGCTGTGACTTGTACGTCAGGCTGCGAGCAGCCGCATCGAACAGTCTTGTTGATCAGACCAGCAACCGCGGTCTTCTGGTAGACATGATTCTGATATCGAAGATGAGTTGTGTCTGTCGATCATTCCTTAAGCCCCATCTGTTTGCTAGAACACCCTCCGTCAACCAGAGTACCATCCAACAAAGCACCATCTGTCAACCAGAACATCATTTGTCCACGTTTGGTTGTCTCCGGAGGCCGTGTCAGATATAACCCGCTCGTTCACCACTTCTACGTTATCCTCTCTCCCCCCTCCCACCTTGTTAGGCTTCTGCTGGCGTCGCCCGTGCACCTGGTGACTCGTCAGCAGCTCTCACTCTCGTCCTTGTTCTAGTGTAGCGTGTCCTACCCCGCGGCCTCCACATGTCCTCTACACACGGCCGGCTTCACCGACCTGCTGCTCTCTCGCACACTTGTTGTATTGCCACCCCCGAGGCCCTGTCTGACCCGATACTCTCTACCTCTGTCTCACCAAACCCCTCCTCGCCCTCTCCTCTCTCTCACTTCAGCCTCCTCCTCCTTGTCTTACTATCCTTCGTTACTAAATCTCATCTCACTTCTGTCTTATCAATCATTTAGTACTTAAGCTCATCTCACTTTTGCATTATTTGTCTTCTAGTACTAAGGCTAATGTGAGTATCTTTCGCTTACCCATGGCCTTATACTCTAGCTCCCTCAATGGTTTTTCTATCCTTGTTCACCACCTGATGATATAGGAATGATCATATGTAATTTTTACCAGCTCAGTTATTCCTCATCTTTCCTTTACAGCTGTAAAATAAATGTTAAAATATTTATCCATCATGCACACCTAAAGTTTCAGTGGAGTATATAAGCTTTGCCTGTTTTAAGCTCATAACCAATTCAATTTTGCTAAAGAAACACACGAATTGGAATTCAGTTCGTAGATATATCATTATGTGTTTATGAAGACATTTGCACTACCTACCCTTCCCCTCTCTATTTAAGAAAAGTTCGGTTAGCACAATAAAGGTGCATCTGCATACTTAACCATTTTCGCTGCAAACCAACCAACCGGATAATTTAAGGGTGCATAATAAATTCATCATATCAAATACAGATGTTGTTGGCAGGATAATTGCTGGTAGTTTATTTGGAGTGGATGCTGGTATTTAGATTTAGGATATATATCAGACACCTAATATAGATTTCTGCTCTCTATTATCTCCTGTTGTCAAATTGCGCTTTACTTCCCCCCTCCCACGGAGGAGTTTGGGGAAGGGTACATTGAAGACAAGATGGGGGAGGGGTACTCCTGCCTTCCCTCACTCCTCCGCCCTGGCAAGTGTGGGGGGCACGGGCCGCGGGACTCTCGAATCAGTTGTTATGGAGAGGTTGGCGGCACAGCTGCTCTCCTTCAAGGTCCTGTGGTGGTGCACCTCAACACTTCCTACTTACCTCTGCTGCAGCCTCGCCACCACCGACGTCCACTACAGAGACCCTAGAATTCCTCCAAGGCGATTTCGATTGTCGCTACCCACCCAGATTCATTTATCGTTCGGGGAAATACCACATGACCAGTTCTGAGACTCATGGAAAATATTAAATCGTTTCTGAGTGCCTCCTGAAATTTTCGACGCCATCGATATCTTCCGTGGCTATCTTTTGCATAGAGTCTGGCCAGAGGCATCGAGGGCCATTTGTCAAACATCTTGCCAGCTATCTGCGGTGTCAAAATCTCTTCGTCAAGATAAAAATGTCGTTGACACTTGCAGTTTTTCCGGCCATTTGTGACGACGTGCTACTGATAGAATGTCTTGCAAGGAATGTTTTTGCGCGTTCACCAGCGTTTAGGAAAATATAGCTAGGGGATATGGGCCACGAGAGGACTAGATTCCACTACCACTCACCTTGATCAAGGTGCAGGTGGCGCTCGGCCAGGAGAAATGTAATTTAACAAGGAAACTGAAAGCTAGGTCACTTGACTCTCACACTTTTTGTTCGGAAAGTCACCGTTATCCATAACTGCAGCTGCTTCTCGTTCATCTCAGGGGTGTGCCTGCCTGATGACTCACTACATAAATATTGAAAACTTAATTGAACAATAAACTTTCAACAAATCTGTCTTTGTTTTCAAGACTTGAGGTTCAATTTGGTGAAAAGATATTCAGGTACCTCTGTCATCGAGGTGAGTTGGTGAGCTAGGAATTGCTTCTAAAATATGTCATTAATTTGATGCAAGAGTGCATAACCGCGAAGAAGCAAATAACAGAGATCTGGTTATTATATGGAGGAAGCGCTAAGCCATTATGGCTGTACAGCCCCTGTGAATGATTTGAGGATAAGAGCTGGGATATTAAGTCGGGGTGAAGGAACGGTACCAAACCACTATGACCATCGGAGAACGAACACCGACCCTGCAAGATGGTTCGTGACAGACTGGAAGTTTGTGAGAGGGTAAATATTATTAATGTTAAGGAGGGAGTAGAAATGTAACGAGTAAAGAGGCAGTGAGGGAGGAGAGGTTATGTGTGGAGTGGTATGCAAGAGAGATGACGAGCTCGCCTCAGTGGTTTCCACAGGCATTCTGCACTTCTAAAGCGACCTCGTAAATACCTTTGATGACGTTAATTCCCGTTTATGTGTAAGTGTGTTCTTACCTAATAGTTCTTACCTAATGGTTCTTGTGAGCATAGACGAATATCGAGCTTTATATTTTGTTCCCCTGGCTTTCCAGCGGCCAGTTACCTAATGCGAAGACTCCCATAGATTCCTATGATATCTATTTGTTTAAATAATGAATGGAGTTCACATCTACAATTGGCTCAAGTATGTGTGTTCGTGTTTGTGTGTGTTTGTTCGTGTGTGTGTGTGTGTGTACTCACCTATTCGTTCTCATCTATTTGTGCTTGCGGGGTTGAACTTTGGCTCTTTGGTCCCGCCTCTCAACTGTCAATCAACTGGTGTACAGATTCCGGAGCCTACTGGGCTCTGTCATATCTACATTTGAAACTGTATGGAGTCAGCCTCCACCACATCACTGCCTAATGCATTCTACCTGTTAACTACTCTGACACTGAAAAAGTTCTTTCTAACGTCCCTGTGGCTCATGTGGGTACTCAGTTTCCACCTGTGTCCCCTTGTTCGCGTACCACCAGTGCTTAATAGTTTATCCTTGTCTACCCGGATAAATTTCGCCGGTCGATTTCCCCTGAGGATTTTGTAGGTAGTGGTCATGTCTCCCCTTACTCTTCTGTCTTCCAGTGTCGTAAGGTGCATTTCTCGCAGCCTTTCCTCGTAACTCATGCCTCTTAGTTCTGGGACGAGTCTAGTAGCATACTTTTGAACTTTTTCCAACTTCGTCTTGTGCTTGACAAGGTACGGGCTCCATGCTGTGGCCGCATACTCCAGGAGTGTGTGTGTGTGTGTATGTGTGTATGTGTGTGTGTGTGTGTGTGTGTGTGTGTGTGTGTGTGTGTGTGTGTGTGTGTGTGTGTGTGTGTGTGTATTGTGTATTTACATGAACGTGTTCATTTAGATGTGCTTTAAGGGTCGAGCACTAGCTCCCTAGCCCTGTCTTTCCATATTTATGATTATTTAATACAGTTACTTTTATACCTTATATTTTTTCTCCCAATTTCTAATGGAAGCTGCTTATAATTCTCGACTGGACAATCTCTTCGTCTTCAAATCCAATTGGTAGCGTCTCTTACACTAAAGACGTGCTTTCTGACACCCATCCGCATCATCTGCGCCTCCACTAGTGTCCCATGATCCTACCGTTTGTTAACAACATTGGGAAGAGCGTTTTCTGGCACACGTGTTGCTCCCACTGCCAGGGAGGATACAGCTCCTAACTTTGTTTTCAGTGTCCCGGCTGTGTTCAACGCCAAAGGAACAATTTAGACTCTTCCGGTATTCAGAGGCCTGGAGTGGGAGACCGGCGGGAAGAGTGCATGCTATTAATGGATAGACTTTCAAAACAAGGATTCAGAACTCGGTATGTTCGAAAATGAGGAGGGGACGAGAGAGAGAGAGAGAGAGAGAGAGAGAGAGAGAGAGAGAGAGAGAGAGAGAGAGAGAGAGAGAGAGAGAGAGAGAGAGAGAGAGAGAGTCAGAGAGAGACAGAGAGAAACAGGCAGAAAGACAGGAAACGAGAATTCCCCGGGAGAAAATTTCAGGCATTAAAATATACAAATATTTTCCCCCCCTAAAACATGCACTATTTAACTGCTGCCAGAACATAGCACAATTGTATTAGCGTTGCCCATTGCATCTTTTTCTCTTAATAGATACAGAGAAACACCTTGTCGGGCATCTGGCAAAAAATATCCGAAAAGTTTCTGAACAGCTAAAATTGCTGTCAGAAACTTGAAAAACTCTATACTTCATCGTTATTACTAGCAAACATATTCGAAAGTTTCGTTTCACGTAAAGTTTGCTAACAAGTGCGACTGAGCTCTATCTGTCCTTCCAGAAAAATACTTAGATTCACGCTGACAAAAATATTAACAGCAAGTCTGCCTACGCCATTAATGCTTCCAAAGAGATAATGTCTATAATGAATTCTTTGAATTAAATCTGAAAGATTTGGTAATGAAGTTGTCTGGAGTAACACACAGGTCAGCGAGATCTGTAAGGTAATTCTCCAGTTAGCCGTTTTAGTGCTTTCACTTTCCATAACTAAAGTTAAGTCTTACCTGGAACACATTCAGCAAAATTTCTGCTGGGTGAACAGGGTCAAACAGTTAAAGGGGCTAGATTCGTTTGCTCCTGAGCATTGTTTATATATTTAAAGTTTATATTTAGCATTTAAATATAAGAATGGTCACTATGAATGAAGTTAAAAGAATAAAAAAAAATTATATATTTTTTTGAGGGAAGAGGGATATTCTCTTTATAAGTTAGCAATCCCTTATTACTGCAGTCAGTTCTTTATTATCATTATATAGACTAAAAAAAAATTCTATAAATAGAACTGTTTACATTGTCAAATAAATTTTTCTAATATTAATAAAATACAATCAGGAATCAGCTTTTTGAACCAAAATATATAATTAAAAAATTTATTTAAAAAAATCTGCAGAAATAGACAGACAGATATAGAGATAGAGGCAGAGAGAGAGAGAGAGAGAGAGAAAGAGAGAGAGAGAGAGAGAGAGAGAGAGAGAGAGAGAGAGAGAGAGAGAGAGAGAGAGAGAGAGAGAGAGAGAGAGAGAGAGAGAGAGAGAGAGAGAATATTTAGGAAAATTATAGATAATATTATCATTGCTATCTGTATAGTTGGGATAAACATGCCGTTACGTATAGAATGTATGCTGAATTCACAAGTTGATATTATGAGCCTAAAATTATATATATATACGAAATGAATGAAAATCCAGTTACAGATGTGATATATATCTTTTTATGTCTATTATAAACTGAATACCCATTGAATTGAAAATTAATGAATATGTTTCGTTATTCATTTCAAAAACCAGTGAAGCTGAAGATTAAAAGGACTGTCCCTTGTATATTTATCACGGTTCAATTAAAAAACTTCAAATGCCGATTGGCTAGATTGATGTGGCTGTTGACTGATGGGCTTTTTATCGCCATTTTTGATTTGAGGATTTTCTACAGTGCATACTGTTGGTTTGTTTATGTTTATTACATGTAGTTTTAAAAAAAATAAGTAGTTATATTGTAAATTTTCCTGAATTACGTTATGGAGAGTAGTTTAGATGTTACTGTGTGTGTGTGTGTGTGTGTGTGTGTGTGTGTGTGTTATTACCTAATGGTTTTGCCTGTTTTTGGGATTATAAATAGAGAGCTAAGCTCGTGGGGTTCCGTCTTCCTTAGATATAGTCTCATGAATAGCTATTAAACTTTTGGTGGGTTATCACACACAACTTCCTGTTGGATTTAATTCCAACATTCTCAACTATATTGGTAAAAAAATACGTCCAGTTAGTCTTTTAATGTCTTTCCTGATGAATTTTACAGCTATGACCCCTCCCTAGTTCTGCCTATTTCTAGTCTCAGAAACTGTTATCTCTCTTTTTCTCGTGTTTTTTTTTACAAATTTGTTACATTATTTAATTAAATTGTTACATTAAATTTAATTGTTATATTAAAATTAAATAATTACATAATCAGATTCTCTTTTAGGTTGGGCTTGTCCAAAACGTTTAATCTTTTTAAGTTACTCATTTATTAATTCTAAAATCCATATATCGATTGCCGTTGCTTATTTTTTGACTTTCTATTTTATTAATATTTGTTAAGATATGTATACCATATTGCAGGAGTAAACTATACCTTAGAGCTTACATACACTGTAAATTGTTTATTTAATATTTCAAAGTTTATATACTTTAATATTTTACATGCTTTATGATTTGTAATAATGGCGTAGGACTAATTTCATCGATTACTCAGTTTTCAGGTGATAGAGTATCATTAGAGATGTCATTGGCCTTTCTGTACGATCAATATTGGCAAGTTTCCTCGACTGGACCAATTTCCCAGAACCCGGATGTTGTTGTGACCGAGATGGCGACGACGATCGTGGGATCGGTAACCAGATGTGGATAATCACAGCACAAGATGATTGCCCATCAAGAGCCTCGATCATGCTGGCGTTGCACTTCTCAAGGACATCACTCAATCAGCGATCATTCATTCCCAGGCCGACTTGCATTTGGAACACGCTCGCTGAACACCAAGATATTTAACACTAATTAAAGCTTATTCCTAATCTAAACAAATAATAAGCTCATAAGATAAATGAATTTATAGAGTCTGATTTCAGATGAGCTGAAGTAGGATATAGAGCTGATGCAGGCTGCATAATAAGTTAATACAGCCTGCAGCTGTATCAGAAACATTAGCACCATTCCTTATGGACGCTTATAAAAAAACAACAAAATAATACAATTCTACGACCAGGTGATAGAGATTAAGCAAGAAAGAGAATGATGGGCGGACTACATTTTCTTGGACTTTCGGAAAGTTGAGCAGTCCATTGCATACATGCAAAGCCATTAACACCATCAGTATGTTCCTACAGAATTGATTCTCGCACCAGACTGTTAGAGAGGGGAGACGCGCAGCCCCCGGCCTCGAGGGGACTACTGTGGCTTGAAATTGGTGTGTGGTTGTGGTGGGACTCTGTGAGGTGTGGCACGCGGACACTAGAAGGATTAGTGAGGCGGCTACACGGCGCTGGGTGCCGCTTTGTCAACGTTGATAAGGAGGTATACACAGTTTATGTGTTTGCTTCTGGCTTGGATGGTCGGCTTTGGCTCGGGAGATTATAATGTTTTTGAGAAGATTGATTACTGACGAGCACGCACGAGCACACGCACACACACACACACACACACACACACACACACACACACACACACACACACACACACACACACACACACACACACACACACTCCTGGAGTATGCGGCCCCAGCATGGAGCCCGTATCTTGTCAAGCACAAGACGAAGCCTAAAAAAGTTCAGAGGTATGCCACTAGACTAATTCCAGAACTAAGAGGCATGAGTTACGAGGACAGGTTGCGTGAAATGCACCTCGCGACACTGGAAGGCAGAAGAGTGAGGGGAGACATGATCACTACCTACAAAATTCTCAGAGGAATTGACAGGATAGATAAAGATAAACTGTTTAACACGGGTGATACGCGACCAAGGGGACACAGGTGGAAACTGAGTACTCAAATGAGCCACAGGGACGTTAGAAAGAACTTTTTCAGTGTCAGAGTAGTTAACAGGTGGAATGCATTAGGCAGTGATGTGGTGGAGGCTGACTCCATACAGAGTCAAATGTAGATATGATAGAGCCCAGTAGGGTCAGGAATTTGTACACCAGTTGATTGACGGTTGAGAGGCGGGCCTAAAGAGCCAGAGCTCAACCCCGGCAAGCACAACTAGGTGAATACACATTACTCGAAAATAAAAGAAGGTAGATTCAAATAGGTCATTGGGGTGCCAATTAAAGTTAAACGTCGTTTCCTTCCCCGGTTTCTGGTACTTACTCTTCCCTACTTCCCCAGCCTCTGCTACGTATTGTTCCTTACCTCCCCAACCTCTGCTACGTATTGTTCCTTACCTCACCAACCTCTGTTATTTTCTGCTCTAAGCTCCTCCCGGTCCCTCAATAGCTCTTCCCCCGATCCACTTAACTTCAAGCTGTTATATTGGTCGATAAATAATATTAAAGAATATTCCCTTATTTTCAAAAAAATATTCCTGTACCCCTTAAATCAAGTATTTTTTTCGTTTATTGTCTTGAATAATGACTGATTTTATAATTTATTTGTTCAGCACAGTACATGCCTTCACCTACCGTAGGATTCACAGTTGTTGCTGAACTTACGATGTAATGTGTGTACCGAATTCAAGCTATTTTGCTCGTATGGCTGTCTGGATCGGTGACTGGCTGTCTACCTATTCAACTCCCTAACACACAGAGTGATGTCTGCCTGCTCCATCTATGCTCCACCTCCACCACTCTCGCATTTTGCCGTCTCCTTCCTGGTCTTGTCCCAGCCACTCAACCTCGTTTCGAGGTTTTGCTTCCTCGAGCTCAGGTCAGTTTTATGTTTGATTTTTCGGCTTTCAGCTTTCGAGCTACTTTTAATATTATTATTATTATTACAATAACATTAGTAATGGTCATTACTATTACTGTCATGGAAATATTTGAAAATAACGAAAATCAGTCCGCTTGTCAGGCAAATCGGGTCTTGCATACTAGGCCAAGTAGTGCATACTGCCTAATGGGTACGACATAAAACAATATATATATATATATATATATATATATATATATATATATATATATATATATATATATATATATATATATATATATATATATATATATATATAAATAAAAATATAAAATTATACGTCCAAAACTATTGCAAATTAACTCATTGCAGCATAAGGCGGTACTGTATTACCCCAGTGTAATACAATAACACAGATGTATAATAACACACACATCCATCACCAAAAGGTCCTAAATGCTTATCACATTATTTTTCTAATCAACATAATGCACTTCACAACAAATTACGGTGATTATTCAGCTCATTACACTGACTTCATGCCTGGCCGATGCTCTCACGGTGAACTAATGCTAATTCGTTTAACAGTCATGGGGTTAAAAAAAATCTTTTGGCCTAATTTCATTTGAATTTCATTATATAATATGTGCTTAATATATGATGATTCATTATACAAATGCAACGTGATCCGAATAACTTAGTCTTAAAGTCATTTAAAGTCGAGAATGTTTAATTAATGGCTAATTATATATTTTTTCTCTACGCTATATATATGTTCATTTATGTTCCAAGGGCAAGGTGTTGGCGCGGTCACCCTTCCAGTTACTGGAATAACATGAATGATACTGACGTTATTGCTTTTATGATGGAGAGAGTTATCAGTCTTGTAACGTTTATGACTTCAAATTTTTCTTGTCATATTTTCTTTCGAAACTATTGATCGAGTTTGTCTTAAGCATTCTACCTCGTTCCACTTATCTGTAAATCTTAATGCTGATGAAATTATTGATGAAATCGGAACTAGGAATTCGTATGTAGTTTATTTATTGACCATAATTTTATTGCCTACTTTTTGTCAATTCCCTAAATGCTTTGTATGTATTATCATATTGCCCTGCTTCTTCATTAATCCATGTTGAAGGAACCATTTCCTCAGTCTTTTATTATATTTCGGTTTCGTCAGCTCAACTTCAAAGACCTCCAAGAAAGGTTGTTTACTGTTTTGTACATTTCTTTATTTCTTATTTTCTTTATATGCATGCTTTTTTTTGCATGATAACTTCTTTGAATTCAGGCATCTTCCTCTTCTGGTTTAGTTGTGGCAATTTGGGTTGATCTTTTGTTTTGGATGCTATGTCATTCTCAATCTATTTCTCTGCTTCTCTTTTAATTTTACAGTCTCATTCCTCAAAATTGTTAGATGCTATTTTCTTTACATTTTCTTCTCTCTGTAGTTCTTATTTGCTTTCTTACCTTTGTTGATTTGTCAAAACGTTTATTCTGTCTGTTGTTTTATGTTAGAGTTCCAGATACCATTATTTCTCCTCAGGTAATTTTAATGTTTTTAGTAATTATTTCAGTGGTATGCTAGTCTCTTCAATCTTCATCTAATTGATTCTATCGTCCTCGAGTATTCAAAAACCAGTGGTCACTTGTGCTGAAGTGAATTTCGTATTTAATTCGCTCTATGTCTATCTCATGTTATGAAAAGACCAAGTATTGTCTTAGACGATCTCTTTGTGTCTGTTTCAAGCTGAACCATGAGTGGTCTTATATTTTCTTTGTCTGTTCTAAGTTATGCGAAGAACAAGGCAGGTCTTAGAATTTCTTTACACTGAATATTAGTGTGAATAGGCAGATCATATTTGGGTTCTTAAAATACTGATTATTATTGCTGGTGGGATGATTCGCCACAAACTTTACGTCATCTGGCTGAAGTCTCGTGTGTGTGTGTTTAAACGCCTTACTAACATTAACCTATATGTACTTTGAAGAAATCATTTATAGTTTTCATTCTCACACTAAAAATTAGACTGCAGTATTGAGATGATCTAGACAAAAAATCAAGCTAGGTAATTATTTATTGTTTCATTCTATCATCCACTACCTAGCCTCTAGCTCCTAGAGCCTAGTAGCCAGTTCCTAGCACCCAGTAGCAACCTCCAATCTCCTAGTTCCAAGAGCTCCCAGCAACCTGCTCCTAGATCCCTGCACCCAGTAGCCAGCTCCCATGCAGCAGCCTGGTCTCTAGACCTAGCACCTAGTAGCCAGCTCCCAGCATTCAAAGCACCACAAGTGACAAACAGCAATATTACTGCCTCACCTTCAGCCTCTGTGATCGGTTTACCCACGCGTTCTCCCACTCCTCGTTTATGTTTACATAAGAGGTTTAATATCATCGATGTTAGCCTTCCATGTTTCTCAAACAGGCTTTTGTCTGTACCGTCTCTCTATTCTGAGCCGTGTCAATAGCACTCTGATTCCTTTGGGAGTTCGCTCCTTTCTTTTTCCTTGTGTAATTCTTTCGAGTTTAATAATGTCTCTACTCTAAACCATCGAGATACACCTTCACTTTAGTCGCCCAAACACAGAATTAAATCAAACTTTATATCACAATACAATAAAAAATGTTAAATGTAAAAAAAAATCCCAGGGATCCATGAAACACCCAAGGCAAGTGCTTTCTATGTTATGCAAAGATCTGTCATATTAAAAAATTACAGTAATAAGATAACATGAATCACCCAGCTCATTAAGACATACTTTGTTGAAAGTAATTATAAACTCTTGGAGATGGGTGTAAGGCCTATTAACCACGGAACGATTATTAAGGCCACCACAATAGCTTAATGACTTACTGCAAGAATACTTTACTGCTGAACACAGCCCAGGAATACTGTAAACTCGAAATGTATGTACTCTTGCAGCCTTCGAAGGCAAGAAAAAAATAAATATGGGAGGGACCAGAACAAGAGTACAGAGACATGGGAGGAGCCAGGACAATGGGACACACACATGGGAGGGGACCAGGACAAAGAGGCATACATGGGAGAGACGGGGACGAAGGAACGGAAATTTCATTTAATACCCAAATGAAACAAAGGAACACGATAAATGTATGCTTCACTCTCAAGGTAGCGAAGAAGTGTTGGTGAGAGCAACACTTGTGTCTTGAAACAACTCTCACAGGTGAGGAGGAGGGGGGGGGGAGGAGATAAGAAAAGAAGGTCTGGAAAATCTAGATATTACGTCCCCAATGGTCACTGTCAGGTCGTTGCTGTTAAGTAAGCACTGTTAGGTCAACACCATGCGGTAAACACTATTAGAGCGTCCCTGTTAGGCAATCACTGATAGGGCAGCCCTGTCAGATAGAGTCGTCACTGCTAGGCAAGCCCTTCTTGCTAAGAAACTGTAAGTCAAGAAGAAATTCTTGATTTACAGTTACACTTGAGGAAATATATTTAATACATGTGTCCTCTCATGGTATTATAATTTACTTGTCATTAAGTCAGCCTTGCAAGTGTTAAAGTTGCTCCGAAGTCAGTCTCACAAGTATTAAAGTTGTCCCTAGGTCTGTCTGGTAAGTATTAAAGTTATCATTAAGTCAGTCTGGTAAGTATTAAATTTGCTATTCATTATTTCTGAAAACAACTTTTTTATATAATAATCTTTAATCACCAGGGAATTTACACCCCTGCACTTATCAGAAAAAAGGATGCATCCTTTGGAAATACATCCATTTTCTTGGAAATACATCCAAAAAAAATTTGGATGTATTCTCCTATCCAAATTTTCTTCTCATCATTCTAATATTGTGAGATAAATTTTACCAATATCTGTTTTCCGCTCTAATTGTATACTACGTCCCTTTTGCAATATATCATCTTTCAATTTGTGAGCTAAATATTAATACATTTTTACACCAAAAATGTAAGTTTGATTTAAACTGCTGTATACATGTTATTGTAATGATTACTATAAGTTATTACGAATACAGTTTCTGATTCTGTTCTAGTCTGTAGGTCACATGGTTGCATCGTTTTCCTTATTTATTCTTGCAGATTATATAAACACAAATGTTGGCACTGTTTACCTTTGAAAATCGAAACGCGCGTACTAAATTGGTTGGTTCCTTCAGCGTATTTGCAATGTTTGGATTGGCCGCTGACGTAGACCTTCAGCCATGATTTCCACTCGACTTCCTGCTTCCAATTATGCCCGCAAACATATCAGATTTCCAGCAGAAATCAGCTTCCAAGGGAGAACTTCCACGTGATGGAAAATACTCTGTGAAATGACTGGATCATGGCTATGTGTTTGTGAGTTATGTTTAGTGAACTCACGCAGTTGGGCTAGCGGGGGTTGAGCTTTGGCTCTTTGGTCCCCCCCTCTCAACCATCAATCAGCTGATTTACAGATTCCTAAGCCTACTGGGCTCTATCATAGCTACATTTAAAACTGTGTATGGAGTTAGCCTCCACCACGTCACTTCAGTGTGATGTGGTGGTGTGTTCACACACACACACAATGTGTGTGTGTGTATATATTCGTGTATAGTGTGTGTGTGTGTGTGTGTGTGTGTGTGTGTGTGTGTGTGTGTGTGTGTGTGTGTGTGTGTGTGTGTGTGTGTGTGTGTGTGTGTGTTTGTGTGTGTGTGTATTTGTGATGTGTGTACACAACCATGAGAAAGAATGTAAGTTGCATCCGAAAATTTGGTTGTAAAACACTTACACTTATATATTAGTTCTTCTCTTCACATTCATTCAAGCACTTATTGGAATAGAACAATAATGGAAGAAGGAGAAATAAGAGAGAGAGAGAGAGAGAGAGAGAGAGAGAGAGAGGAGAGAGAGAGAGAGAGAGAGAGAGAGAGAGAGAGAGAGAGAGAGAGAGAGAGAGAGAGAGAGAGAGGGGGGGGAGAGGAAACAATGATAACAATATACCGGTTTGCAAAAAAAAAATCTTGTTTTTCCAGCCAACTTTTGATATTGGGTTGTTTATTTCAGTCGCTGTGAGAACACGACACAACCGTCAAAATACTCCCAGCCAATATATTACTAAACAATCTCTCTGCTCACATTTATTTTGTTTTATTATTTTTGTTTTATTTGAAATACACGCGTACATGCGTACTCTGTCGTCAATATCTTCCACATGTTAGTTTTTAGTATTTTTTAAAATACAGTATTCCAATAATTTTATACGTGACACTGTTGCCGTAATTGCTATATTTGATATATCGTTTGCACTTGTCGCTTTCGTAGTTTGGACGACAGATTCTCCCATAATTTTTACAATAAGTTTCATCAAATTTATGTAATAAATGGTCTATTTATATACCTTTATTGTTTAAAATTTGAATTACTGTCAACGGTATATGCACATTCTTTTACTTCCAACGCTATATTTGCAATCTTTTACTGTCATTGGTCTATTTAAATAGTTTTCCTCAACGATAATAAATTAACTAAAGTAATAAATAAACAATAAACAATTAACATAGCTTCATTCATTGTATACTAAATTTTTACAAGTAACTTACAAAAATAAAAACGCGAATCGGAATATGAACATTTTTACAGCGGGAAAAAATGAAAATAAAACCCCAATCTAAACTACTTTTTGTTTAAATTGCCTTAACACCCAAACTTACTTTAGGCTAAGTTAGATTTGGTTATGCCTTCGTTAAATTAGGCCTATGTTAAGTTGGGCCTCGGTTAGGTTATGTTGATGTTTCATTTTAGCTTCGCTTCTCATTCAGAATTTTCTAAACTTCAGATTTCTATTTTTTTTCTTTTTTGTAACTTCGTTTTGGCACCTAATTGTTTTGTTTTATAATGAACGTTTATATTTATATACAAGTAAAGACAAGTGTGAGGAAATGTTACTTTTCCTCACTCACTAGTTAACTTCTTGAGATGAAAATATTTAATTCTGGCGAAAAGTCTTTCTTTTCTGGGGGGGGTTGGCAAACTTCTAGCTTAATTATTAATTTAGTTTTCCCGAAAGTTTCTTTCTCTCCACTCTGGTATTCTGACTGTTGTCAACTCTGATGTCAGATGAAAAGTTTCTCTCTTGAACGTAAGAAATTCGCCAACTATGCATGAAAAATTTGTATGTGTCCGTGATAACGTAACGTGAAAAGTCCGGAGACATCATAATAATCTCTTCTCCTTCCTCTTCTTAATTATAATGTATTCAGTCTGTACCCACTACCTAGGTCAACAGCCTGAACCCACTCCCATTGTCATCAGTCTATCCACTCTCACAGTCATCAGTCTATCCACTTTAACAGTCATCAGTCTGTATCCACTACTGTAGATAACAGCATGTACCCACTCCCTTATTCATCTAACAATAACCTCTCCCTGGATTCAGTTTCCATCCCTCCCCCCAATCACCAGCATCTGCCCCCTACCTAAATCCCAATCAACTCTCCCCTCCCTCAATTGCTATATCCTCTCCCTTGTCCCACAATTCCCTGTCCCCTGACCCTACACACCTGTCATATCTTCCTTCATATATCTGCTGCCTTTGATGGACAGATATGCGAAATCTCTGTGATAGTTTCTGTTCACTAAATCACCTGGTTTGTAAAAACTCTTTAGCTCCAAAGTCTGTAAAGTATGTGTTTGCAACTTTTATATCGAAATGGTATTGTCTGCTAGATTTATTCTCTATTACTCTGGTTAGAAAGTGTTTCATATTATATTCTCATTTTCTCTCTCAACCTATAGTATATATATATATATATATATATATATATATATATATATATATATATATATATATATATATATATATATATATATATATATATATATTAGTATATTTTGGTAGCAGTCTTTCCTGTAGACATATATTATTAAATATGATCGAAAAAGTAAGATTAATAATTCTAACACGAATTTTCTGAATCTTTCGTACATTTCTTTTCACTGTTGGAGGTAAATCAAAAATCAATTCTCCAAAATTCATTTTTATTTTTTTTATTTTTTTTATTTTATTATTTTATTATTTATTTTTTATTTTATTTTTTTAAATAAAAATTTTATTTTTATTTAAAATAAAAATTAATTTTGGAGAATTGATTTTTGATTTACCTCCAACAGTGAAAAGAAATGTACGAAAGATTGAGAAAATTCGTGTTAGAATTATTAATCTTACTTTTTCGGTCATATTTAATAATATATATATATATATATATATATATATATATATATATATATATATATATATATATATATATATATATATATATATATATATATATTTATATATATATATATATATATATATATATATATATATATATATATATATATATATATATATATATATATATATATATATACATATTTTTGAGAGAAAGACATAGAACAAGTACTACTTGGTGTAGTGGTCTGACACGGTTAAGCAGGTCATGACCATCTGTCACCGCCATCACCATCTATCCTGCTAGGTGGCTCGTCACTTGCAGCTCCAACACGGTAAATCACCTGTAAATCTTTCTCTCGTCACATTTCGCTTTCCAAAGCTTGTTAGCAGTGTTCCCCCTTATTCTCCTCATATAACTTTCTTTCATCATAATCCATCTCTGAATCTTGTTATCTCATCTTATTTCACATATACCCATTTTTTCAGCATGTACTCGTAGTATCTGTTTTTTAATATTGCCATTATATATATAATTTAATTTAGTTCATATGATAACTTTTGTGTTATCCCTATCAGCATTTTATCTCATTGCTATGGTTATGCAAACCTAAACATTGTTAGTGTGATGCGACGTTGTAGATGTTATTACGCTTGTGTGATGAACTTTTTATGATTTTTTATTAACACAATTAGGTATATCTGTATTTTGTGCAGCTGCCCTAGACTATATGAAGGGGAGTACAGTGTCAAAAAGCAAAAATCAAGAAATGTAGCAATAGCCAACTAGCACCAAATTGTACCCTGCCAGCTGCTAGAACACGACGCAACATTAAACATATGCCACATGCATCATTCAAAAAGAGTGACAAGATGCAATGGAATGCATTTCACTTTAATAAGTGAAATGCTTCACCTTCACCTCATCCTCGGGTATATATATATCAAGCAGCAAAAAACTTTGTAATCAATCAAACTCTTGCCTTTAACAATGTTAACAAGAGTTAACGAAACGCATATCTTAGCGTCAGGCCAAATAAAACTGTAAAAATTCACTTTTGAGAGTAAATTTTTAAACTTCCTTCTCAAGTGAATAAAGATGTAAGAAAATAAAGAAAAATTAAGTCATATTTGCTTCTCAGCTGACACATTTTGTACTTCATATGTTTCACATACATACAGCCGACGACCTCAGTATTCAAGTGGCAGAGCCCTAGCACCGCCTTTACTATGGGAGTCCGCCGGATCCTATACTCTCAAGATCAAAAGCTTTGAGACCACATAATTTATTTGGTGAGGGGGGAGGGGGAGACATCCTGTATCTTCTGAGAAGTCTCTTTTGATTCATTAACACCGTCTGTCTCCCTCCCTTCTTGCGTGAGAGAGAGAGAGAGAGAGAGAGAGAGAGAGAGAGAGAGAGAGAGAGAGAGAGAGAGAGAGAGAGAGAGAGAGAGAGAGAGAGAGAGAGAGAGAGAGAGAGAGAAGTATATATACTTACGGCCATAAACTATGCAACCGTTGTACATATCAATTCGTGCATTTACATAATCTCAATCTTGCATACAAGGAAACTGTCACGTGTACCGAATAATGTATTATTAGATATGGTGTACAAAGAAAAATGCCTTAAAAATATACAATGATGAACGAGTCCCAATTTAATCTGAAATGAAAGTTATCTATCCAACTGCAAGTTCACAGAGGTCAGTGCTCTTTACAACCATATACAAGCTAAATGCGCGTCATAGAGACAGCGCTCGGGATTCACAGTATACGGACACGGGCTCGATTCCCGGTCGATATAAATACAAATAAGTTGAGAGTCAATACATATGACAATCGATGGTTAGAAAGGCGGAAACCAAGAGCTAACAGCACGATCCTGCAGACACAAATAGTAAATACAGACACACCTATAAACACACATGGATAAAAACACTCATACACACAAATACACATACAAGCACACACACATAAACACGCATACACTCACACTTGCAAACAGTTCCACTGCTCTCAATGAAAATAAGCGATATTCATTTGTTTACTGTACATATACTAACCCATGGTCAGTAGTGCCGGAGATTATCTGGCTTTGTCCAGTATATAACTTATTTGTTGCAGGAAAATTATGTGATATTAATAGCCCACTGGTCCAGTTAATGTGACACTGCCGGGCTGTTGGGGCAGGCTGTTTTATTGAGGGGTGTTGGCTGCTCTCTGCTGGTTGGGATTGCGTTAATAAAGCTTTTTTGGGTGGCGTTATTAAAGCTTTTATGGATGGCGTTAGTAAAGTTTTTTTTGGGTGGCGTTAGTAAAGCTTTTTTTGGGTAGCGTTAGTAAAGCTTTTTTGGGTGGCGTTAGCAAAGCTTTTTTGGGTGGCGTTAGTAAAGCTTTTATGGATGGCGTTAGTAAAGCTATTTTGGGTACCGTTAGTAAAGATTTTTTGGGTACCGTTAGTAAAGATTTTTTGGGTGGCGTTAGTAAAGCTTTTTTGGGTTGCGTTAGTAAAGCTTTTTTTGGGTGGCGTTAATAAAGCTTTTTTGGGTGGCGTTAATAAAGCTTTTTTGGGTGGCGTTAATAAAGCTTTTTTTGGGGTGGAGTTAGTAAAGTTTTTTTTGGGTGGCGTTAGTAAGTTAGTAAATGGAATGCACTAGGCAGTGATGTGGTGGAGGTTGACTCCATACACAGTTTCAAATGTAGATATGATGGAGCTCGAGAACTCGGGAATCTGTTCACCAGTAGATTGACGGTTGAGAGGCGGGACCAAAGAGCCCAAGCTCAACCCCCGCAAGCAAACTAGGTGAATACACACACAAAAACCTCGTGAACATGCATCTCTTTACGTCACCATCTATCGGGCTGCCCTAGTCCTATTCTGAGCACCTCGCTAAATCTTCTCATTTTCCTTTACCTTTCTCTCCTTGCTTCTCTAGCTTCCTCTCCTCTATCGCCTCCTCCCGCGGACTGAGAGTGGATGCTGACGTCTTTATTATCCTGCTTGTGTGCACTGTTTTAGTTATTTGTTGTATTTTCTCCCACTTCGCGCAAAGCAGAAAAGGAAGAATAACTACATGTTTTACCTCAAGCCAGTTTATATGTTAATATGTTTTGGAAATAGGCGTTTTAGTTAACATGCGTTATTTAATATAACCTGATATTGTTAGATCAATGATCTTAGCACGGATCGTCTATATTTCTTCAACATGTTCATCACTTGGGAAAGGGATTAAAAAGGGAACTTTCCAAAACAAATTTCGAAATTTGATTGGGACTGGCGCGTGTCGCTAATGGACGCGTTTCGCTGAAGTACTCTTTAACATCGTCGGAGGCAGAAGGAAATTTAATATGTATTGGCAACAATATAGATTCCATTCAAGATTGAGATAGGAGAAATAAGGTGCCATCCAGTCGAGGGAATTGAATACCACTTGTGAAGTTTTGAGTAATTGACAATGCACCTCCATACCAATTTTAAGATTTAAAATGAGCAACGAAAAAATTTCACAATTTAACCTGAAAACTAAACTCTTGTGCTCATGCAGGGTAATCCACATGGCCGAATATCCCAGGAATCAGGGTGTGAATCAGGGAGAAGCTTATGTGTGTACCCCTTAACAAGGAAATTCCTTTCCTTTGGTGTTTAAAGCGTAATGTGTGGAGTTGGAACAACATTTAAGAGCTAGAAAATCCATCTCTATTCTTATTTAGCTACAGACAAACTTTATATCTGAATGTCTGTCACCAAGGCTGTTATCATGTGTGCTAAGTGTTAAGAGTTTGCTAAAATGCTAATACTAATGATAATAACAAGACCGGAAATAAATAATAACAATAATAATAATGAGACAATCAGAATGAGCTATGAGGAGGCTCCTGATTTTCTCACTGATACATCACGTTAATGTGATTTCATTGTGCAAATAATAACAATAATAAATATTTATAAATAATTAGAAAAACAACAGTAACTAAGTTATAATAACAGTCAAGGTGAACAACAATGGGAGACACACCAGCCATGACTATTGTAGCCCCACCTCACCAGTCATCATAACAAACGTACGAGCCCAAGCAACCCACCTAACCTATGGAGGCTAATGCATAAAACACGTCACTATTTTGTTGCTTAAATTTGATCGAATGCGTAGCAATTTTTAGCGTATTTGTCGATTAGTAAAAAAACAAAAAATATGACTGGTTGCTGCTTAAGTATTCACAAGGCGGTACTAAGTACTACATAAACGTGTCAAGATGCCATAAAAGAAGGAGAAAAACTGAAACACCAGTTAAACATTTCTTGCGTAAAAAATATTTAAATATCTTTTAACAATATGGTTTGCCTGATGGCTGGTTACGTACAGCTGAGCTATTATTTATGGTAAAAAGTGAAATGTTTTGACTATTAACCTATTGTTTTGAAATGTTAAAATAGTTGCCTTTATATTTTAAGGTCTCATTTATTAAAGTTAGTGACTTTATTTTCAATTAAACTATTATCTCTGAATGTTGAAATCTCACAAAATTTTCCTCAACAGTTGCTAAATAAGTAGTGTTAAGGGATGTATCTAGAAAGTAGTGTTATATTAAATAGATCTTGTAGGACCGTTAACTTGTAATCGATAGACCCTGGTTCAATAATGTTTCTTTAAGCTATTCATATATTTTTAATGCAATTCGATTTACTTATAATTAAATCGTGGAATTGCAAAAACACTGGATAGTTTGATAACAACACTTACATGTTCTTGTTTTTCTTTGAAGGAAAAAATAAATAATAAAAAGACGAAGCACGAAAACCTGTTCGCAAATAATAGCACAAAAATATACAGAATATAGTATGGATAATACATATAAGAATTATACACTAAAAATACGACAATGAAGGAGACAAAACAATCCGCTAACAGAATAATTAAGCTAAAATCCTTCTGACACATCTCCATCACGGAAATCTAAATCCAGTCCACACATCTATCAACGGAAGCCCCACACCCAAGCAGTACATCCACCAAAGGGATCCAACACTCAACCCACACATCCATCAACGGGAACACAAATCTAAGACATCCATCAGCGGGAACTCACATCCATCCACGTGAACCAGCATCCAAGTCACACATCCATCACCGGAACCCACATCCAAGATCGCAATGCATCAGTGGAAACCCTCATCCAAGACACACATCCATCAACGGGTCTTGTGCCAAGAGGCTGGGGAACTCCCCCATCCACGAATCAGCATTAAAACCAAAAACGTAGCCATAAATCTGTCTCGGTTAAGACGTTATGTTTGCCTAACTAGTCTCAGGGTCGTGCCTGTTGATGGGAGGGTACTATAAGGAGCACAGCGCTGGTAATTAATTCTCAGGGCAGTTTAGTTTATTTCCTGTTTATCATATTAGTCTCTCGGTACTGGCTGGGAGGGTGCTAAAAGAACATAATGGTTGCAATTAGTTCGCAGGGCAGTGCGATTTGTTTTGATATACAAAAATTTTGCAATATTTGCATCTATAAAATTATGACTTATTCCTGCTCACCTGTATTCTTGCTCTCTCTCTCTCTCTCTCTCTCTCTCTCTCTCTCTCTCTCTCTCTCTCTCTCTCTCTTCTTGATTCTCAAGATCTATGTACTTTATTTTTTGGTGAACTTATTGAAACCTGAGAATAATGACATTCTCTGCAAGTATGTGCCATCACGAAGATGCTGAAATTTTTTTACAATAACAATTAAAAACGCGAATCAGCTAAAAAAATATGTTAAGGTTTCAGAAAAGCGTAACTTGAAAATAACTTGAAATGTACATGTAAAGGACATTGTGTCAAAAAGAGATTAGCAAAACATCAGTTTCAGATTTATATACAATACGTATTCATACAGAGATTTTCTCCTAACTGGAAATAATTATTAGTGAGAAATAATTTGGGATCGGTACATGTGTACAAAAAATAAAATCGCTTCGATCTATGTTTTGATTCACGTTTTTTGATAGCCCAGTGTTTGTGTATCCAAGGCTCACGGGTAATTTGTCTTGCATGAAACAAACATTTGGGTGCTTTGCTGCAGCATGCGCCCGGAATTTCGGGAATTAAAAGTTTTCACAATTTGGACCAACTATGTTGTTTTCACGTCGGTAGAAATTCCATTTATCCTGTTGCATCTTTTATGGCGCTGTCTCATGTCGATGTGCATATTTTGCTTATATTTATTCTATTTTAATAGGACTTTTAGGGCTTATTTGATTAAAAGACTCACGCGTACATGAGCCCCAGTAACTACCACGGGACTTGGATATGAATGCCTAAAACGAGTGTCAGGATTCAGAGTCTCATAATTGCCCATTTACGAGACCTGTATATCTCTTACCTCGATCATGGCGGCTGAGTTGTTAGTTGCTAAACAGTTTACGAGCTCCGAAACCATACGTGACTGTTCGTAACCGAAGATTATTTTTGCAAATAGAAGAGTGTTTAAACAGCAACAAAGAACAGAAAAGTATATTTATACGATACAAATTTACATCGAAGGGTATGCGAACAAGCTTGAATGGTCCCCAAGCATATATGCATATATGCATTAGTGTGCGGTCACTGATGGTCGAGTGGATTAAGGCACCGTGACACCAGTTGCAATATGCTCCTGGAGGTCCGAGTTCGAGTCACTTCTGGGAAGGGTATAAATATACTAAATTACTGCACAGAGAACTCTTTATCAAATAGAACCGTGCATAGAAAGGCTTTTAAATAAAATTTCTGCTTATTGAATGACACTCATATAATATATATCATATACTATTTTGCATGAATACCATTCTGTGCACTGAAGGGTATTCAGGCGATGAGTCACAATAACGTGGCTGAAGTATGTTGACCAGACCACACACTAGAAATTGAAGAGACGACGACGTTTCGGTCCGTCCTGGACCATTCTCAAGTCGATTGTCTTTAAGGGTATTCCTCCAAAAGTACTGTACAGCAAAGGGCATTTATTTAAAAGCACAGCATACCCAAGTGTATTTATAGAAAATTCGTGCAGAGAAGGGTATTCATACAACACACGGTAGACAAAATTTAATTTATATACTACGTAATGACGTGGCTGAGAGATAAAGCGAAATTAGAAATCAGATTACGACATTGCTTAAAGGGTAAGTATGTTTCGGAAGGTCGTTTGTCAACTGATTACACAATCGTTGTCTCGAATCAGCAGATCTTTCAAGTACGTCCAGTTACGTTTGGATAGTGCATGGTTGGAAGATATGTGTGATTGACTAATGGCTTCTTTGAAAGAAGTTAATTGGATGAGTTTAAGTTCTGTTTGTGTATGCATGATGGTTATATATAAGTCCGAGGTCGGAGGCCAGACTCTTAGCGCTAGCTTTAACTAACATGCACAAGTGAAGCATATTGGGTAGCAATGCCATAGGTCAGTTGGGGTCGGCCCAAGTGAAATGATTTAAGAAATATAGGCATTTATAAAGAACCCCCCAAGCGATTTTCTTGGCGTCACGACTCAAATATTGGTTGTGTTTCCCATAGAGTTGTTTTTATTTTCATCACTATAATAATAAATTATCTGAGAGAAAGGAGGAGAAGGGGGGAGGGGGAAGTCGGGGGAGGGGGAAGTCGGGGGAGGGGGGGGGGGAGAGGAGAGGATAAGAGGTGGAAAGGGTGTGAAGACGAGGGGAACAGACCCAGGAGCAGATGGTTATCCCTCCTGTTTGTGCAGGTATATATGTCGTACCTAGAAGCCAGAACGCACTTCTTGGCCTATTATGCAAGACCCGATTTGCTTAATAAGCCAAGTTTTCTTGAATTTGTATATTTTTCTCATTTTTTTCTTATAAAATGATAAAGCTATCCATTTCATGATGTATGAGTTAATTTTGTTTAATTTGAGTTAAAACTAACGTAGATATATGACCGAACCTAACCAACCCTACCTAACCTAACCTATCCTATCTTAACCTAATCTAAACTAACATAACTAAATCAATAATTTATGTCTTTATTATATTATAATAATAATATTTCAATTAAACCAATTGGTAATTTTTTTAAATAAGGAAAATCACTCGGCTTATTAGGCAAATCGGGTTTTGCATAGTAGGCCGAGAAGTGCGTTCTGGCTGCTAGGTACGACATATATATATATAATATATATATGTCGTACCTAGTAGCCAGAACGCACTTTTCGGCCTACTATTCAAGGCCCGATTTGCCTAATAAGCCAAGTTTTCCTGAAATAGTATATTTTCTCTAATTTTTTTCTTATGAAATGATAAACCTACCCATTTCATTATGTATGAGGTCAATTTTTTTTTATTAGAGTTAAAATTAACGTAGATATATGACCGAACCTAACCAACCCTACCTAACCTAACCTAACCTATCTTTATAGGTTAGGTTAGGTTAGGGAGCGGAAAAAGTTAGGTTAGGTTAGGTTAGGTAGGTTAGGTTGCCGAAAAACAATTAATTCATGAAAACTTGGCTTATTAGGCAAATCGGGCCTTGAATAGTAGGCTGAGAAGTGCGTTCTGGCTACAAGGTACGACATATATATATATATATATATATATATATATATATATATATATATATATATATATGTCGTACCTAGTAGCCAGAACTCACTTTTTGGCCTACTATTCAAGGCCCGATTTGCCTAATAAGCCAAGTTTTCCTGAAATAATATATTTTTTCAAATTTTTTTCTTATAAAATGATAAAGCTACCCATTTCATTATGCATGAGGTCAATTTTTTTTTATTGGAGTTAAAATTAACGTAGATATATGACCGAACCTAACCAACCCTACCTAACCTAACCTAACCTATCTTTATAGGTTAGGTTTGGTTAGATAGCCGAAAAAGTTAGGTTAGGTTAGGTTAGGTAGGTTAGGTAGTCGAAAAACAATTAATTCATGAAAATTTGGCTTATTAGGCAAATCGGGCATTGCATAGTAGGCTGAGAAGTGCGTTCTGGCTACTAGGTACGACATATATATATATATATATATATATATATATATATATATATATATATATATATATATATATAGTAATGCTTATTGTAACTTGAATAGAAGGAGACTTTTTTTTGACCTGGCTATTCAGACGTCATGCGAGTCTTGACAGCAATGTAATCAGGAGTAAAACCATTCCAACAAAAGCCGTCGTGATATGTTAGTGGGAGAGTGACAGCGAGGATTCAGTCGTGAGACAAAGAGGAGGAAAACATATAAAAAAAGGATAATATTTATGTTCTGGCTTTTAAAGTGATGAAAAAACGACTGCAAGCGCGTGCATTTCACCCAGCTTTATCTGTATTATATGAAGTACATATAACTTGCCTCTTGCAAATTTATGGGTTATGTGAAATTGGCTTAATGCAGGAGTAGAGCCGAATACTACTCCTGCGTAGATGTTAAAAATGCCTAAACATGATCGATAATAAAGTCTAAATAAATAATGACTACACATAAACATCATCAAGTCCTACATTAACGTTAACAGTACCGAGACTAATACTAACAAGGTCTCGTAGTCATTAATAGGGTCAATACCACTTAAGAAGAAATCTACTCTAAAAGAGATCCCGTGGAACAATGTATCTGAACACTGGACTATGTCTGCATAGCATCACGTTTTTTAAGTTTATGCTATAAGAGTATGTGTCATTGGTTCCAGGGGTCAAGATGTGTAATGGTTTTCACGCAGACGGGGAGCTGAGAACGCTCCGGGTGAGCAACGATTTAGAAGATACAACTACTGCCATTACAGTGACTTAGTGACCACACACTGCGAGAGTTATGTGCCATGAATCTACACCGAGTAGCCCATTACACAGAAGCCGCAACACTCAGACGACACAGATATTACATCTGTGAGGAACAGACACCGGTACGCTTCTAGATTGAGAAGTATCCACTGGTACACTTGTATAACAGACGGTCGTAATGAGTAAAATATCGCTGATTTTGTTCACCTTTCATAAATGGAAAATGTGACATTTGGTTTAAGTTATTCCTTCATATAAATAGTTACACGGTTTGTGTGTATTTACTATTTGTATTTAATATTCGTATTTACTATTTGTGACTGCAGAATCGAGCTATTAGCTCTTGGACCCCCCTTTCTAATCAATCTATTTTTCTTCTATAATGTCTACTACATATATTTCTCTCTAACAAGCACACACATCCCCAGGAAGCAGCCTGTAGCAGCTGTCTAACTTCCAGGTACCTGTGTACTGTTAGGTGAACAGGAGAATCAGGGTGAAAGAAACTCTGCCCATTTGTTTCTGCCTCGGCCGGGAAGCGATCCCGGGCCCCTCAGGACTACGACCCCCGAGCGCTGTCCGTTCAGCCGCGAAGCCTCTTGTGTGTGTGTGTGTGTGTGCGTCTGTGTGTGTGTGTGTGTGTGTGTGTGTGTGTGTGTGTGTGTGTGTGTGTGTGTGTGTGTGTGTGTGTGTGTGTGTATTTACATAGTAGTATTCACCTAGTTGTGCTTGCGGGGTTGAGCTCTGCTCTTTCGGCCCGCCTCTCAACTGTTAATCAATCAACTGTTACTAACTACTGCTAACTAGTTAATTTTTTCACACATACACACACACACACACAATAGTAAGCCTAGGAAAACCGGTGGCTGAATGGACAGCACGCTGGATACGTAGTCCTGTAGTTCGGGGTTCGATTCCCGGTGCCGACGAGAAACAAAAATGAGCAGAGTTTCTTTCACCCTGATGCCTCTGTTACCTAGCAGTAAATAGGTACCTGGGAGTTAGACAGCTGATACGGGCTGCTTCCTGTGTGTGTGTGTGTGTGTGTGTGTGTGTGTGTGTGTGTGTGTGTGTGTATGTGTATTCACCTAGTTGTGTTTGCGGGGGTTGAGCTCTGCTTTTTCAGCCCGCCTCTCAACTGTCACTCAACTGTTTCTACTACTACTACTATTTTCTTTCTCCACACCACACCACACACACACACACACCCCAGGAAGCAGCCCGTGACAGCTTACTAACTCCCAGGTAGCCATTTACTGCTAGGTAACAAGGGCATAGAGTGAAAGAAACTCTGCCCGTCGTTTCTCGCCTGCGCCCGGGATCGAACCCGGGACCACAGGATCACGTGTACAGCGTGCTATCCGCTCGGCCACCACACCGGCTGTGTGTGAAAGTACGTATGCTTGCATGAAGATGCAACATTTCATTTCTCGCTAACACTCACAATAAAATCAGGGAGTTATTTTCCACTCGTCTTTGTTGAGACGAAAACCATCCTGAGTGTAAAAAAAAAATTATTTGCAGTGAAACGTTTTTAATCACAGGAGTAAATACAACCGCATGTGCTCCTACTATTTTAACCGAGTTTTTCATCCGTAGGATAATTCCTCGCTCCTGGGAATAAAACTATCTTTTTTTCATCACTACTCTGTTTGTTTTACGTTTTTGTTAAAATGTTCTGTTTTTAAGTCACCATAGGTTCAATAGTGGTTTATTATTTATTTAATTTGGGACTTTTCATTGCTATAATCAATGTTGTTTATATATAGTAATATATTTTGGAAGCAATCTTTCTTGAAATGTTTTATTGAATAGAAAAAGCAACTTTGATCAGTGATTTTAGCACAAAACTTTGATATATATATCTTACGTACATTCTCGCTTGGGAACGAATCTGAAATATTACCTATCCAAAGTACATTTTACAAATATACTGGGGCCTGATGCGAACATGTAAATTTCGCGTTACGCTGCAGGACGCCAACATCTTCGGAGGTAGAGGGGAAGTGCGCACACATGAGCAGAAATTAAAGTATAGATAATCATGAAGGATGAGCCGAGGTGTTTCTTCAGCCGATGTTGGCTGAGCTGGCAGCTTTGTTTTTGTCTTGAGAATGGTTGGAATGTTTTTAAAGTTATAATTTGACACTAAGTAAAAATTAATAATGACTTTCAACAATATTGTATAAGTTGCGTCAAGCAATAATAATCAATATTATATATATATATATATATATATATATATATATATATATATATATATATATATATATATATATATATGACAATGTCAGACCACGGAGGAAAAATGAAACAGGAAATTTCCTTAAGTACTTTCGTATATTAAATACATCTTCAGAAGGTCCTTCTGAAGATGTATTTAATATACGAAAGTACTTAAGGAAATTTCCTGTTTCATTTTTCCTCCGTGGTCTGACATTGTCACATTCTTAATCACGTGTTTATTTTCGTGATATACACACATATATATATATATATATATATATATATATATATATATATATATATATATATATATATATATATATATATATATATATATATAAAATTGTTTGTGACTACTAGTTGTTTATATATATGCATCAGTATCACAATAATTTAATTCCCCTTTTCGGCTTTCCTAGGATTACTAATAATGTTTACCAGAATGCAACCAATAACAGTTGTCTAACACTTGGGTACTTATTGTATTGCTAGGTGATCAGAGGCATCAGACGAAAGATGTACCCAGATGTTTCTGTCCAACCCTTGGATTGAACCCGATCCTTCATTTGTGAGTCGAAGACATAGTCCACTGTGCTACAGGATCCATGATAAAAATGTGTATATATGCATATTTGTATGCATATATGTCTGTATAAGTGTGAAGGAATGAATATATGTCTGTATACATATGCATGCATGTAAATTTGCGCAAGAATGTGTGAGTGAACGCATGAAAGTACGAAGTCATGTATGCATGCATCTATGTATCCATTTATTCATGCATGTATGCACATGAATACGCACCAACATCCAAATATGTTGCAAAGACTCACCGAGTCAGCTTCGTTCTTCATATCATAATGATATTATTCGGTAGCGATGTCCCCCTTGTTGGACACCTATTTTATAGGCACTGTGTCCCCGCTTGATGCCTTGTTTACAACCCCATTACCCACTTTATTGCCAATTTATACCCAGTATTTTCTCGGTTATTATATTATTTGTTTTATGAAAATATTCCACGGAAGTAAAGCAGTTATGACTGCTTGGCTTCAGTTGTGTTGCTGCTTTTTATATTGGAAACATGTTTTGCGTGTGTGTGCGTGTGTGTGTGTGTGCGTGTGTGTGTGTGTGTGTGTGTGTGTGTGTGTGTGTGTGTGTGTGTGTGTGTGTGTGTGTGTGTGTGTGTGTGTGTGTGTGTGTGTAATTACCTAAGTGTAGTTACAGGATGAGAGCTACGCTCGAAAGTTATTCTTCATAACTTAAGAAAGTGCAAAAGAATTATTGTTTCTTGTGAAGCAATTCCTATTTATACCCACATAAACTCATTCACATATGTCTAACCAACTGTTTTAAACAATCCAGGGATCCACACGTCTCATACATTACCCAGAATTTGTGTCATAAATCAACAACTCAATTTCCATACCAAATTTTTTCCCCATTATCAAATGTCAAAACTCAATGGTAAGCCAAAGGCATGGAAGACTAAATCCCGGCAGGACTCTTCACCTTTCTTACCGGAAATTAAATCTTACAAAGGTGAAAATCACGCTGATGATGATGATGATGAAGATTAAGTCACCCAAAAGGTGGCACGGGCATGAATAGCCCGTAAGTGGTGGCCTTTTTGAGCCATTACCAGTATCAAGAGCTGATACTGGAGATCTGTGGAGGCGCGACTGCACCCTGCGTGACGGGAGATGTCTCCCGGACCAAATGGTGACCAAAATGGAAAATCACGCTAAGTACGCTCCATAATATATGAGCGCCTGACGGCTGAGACGGACACCTACATAATAGATTGATTGACTGACAGCTGTGACAGAAAGAGTGACACTCGCGTTGAATATATACGCGGCATAGCTCATAGATGGTACTGTGATATCGTTTCGTTATCCAGATATAAAAGTTTTTTTTTTATATTTGATAATATTATATATCATAGAATGAGTTATCATTAAGAAAACACAATGGAAGGTTCACAATTAGTGTAGTTAAATTAGTTAATTTAAGGTAATTAATTCAGCCTTTTGTGGTTGGAAAATTGAATGTGAAAATATTATATTAGTCGTGTTTATGTATGTCTATTTGTTTTCCTTTCAGGAGAAAATGACTCCTGACTCTTGTTAGAAGGCTTAGAGTTTTGCCTGTCATTTTAAGACTTACCCTATTTGTTTTTCCAGGAACACGCCTCGCCAGTCGGTTTCCAACTAGGTTCCCCCCTTTACTGCCCAGGGCTCGAACCCAGCCTAAATCGTCTGCAAGGATAGGGGTGAGCGCTCCACCAGTGCGCCTCTTCCATTCTCTCTCTCTCTCTCTCTCTCTCTCTCTCTCTCTCTCTCTCTCTCTCTCTCTCTCTCTCTCTCTCTCTCTCTCTCTCTCTCTGTCTCTCTCTGTCTCTCTCTCTCTCTCTCTCTCTCTCTCTCTCTCTCTCTCTCTCTCTCTCTCTCTCTCTCTCTCTCTCAAGGTGTCAGGCATTACTTTATGCAAAAATCCGCAATAAAAATGCTGGTTTCTGATGCATACGTAAGGGGATTACAGAACTACAAATTACAAAATACCATCCAGTATCTTTTATATTTTATTTTTCGTCTATCTGCCTAGCGTGTGCATGTACTCATGTATGCATATATATACATATACTTATGGGTGTATGTAGTCACCTAGAGGAGCTTGTAGAGTCGAGATTATATCACCAAGCCCCACTTGTCGAGTTGGCTCGTTTCTTTCGGTTTACAAATATATAATATTGCGCAATGAATTAGATTAAAACCCTTATCTAACCTATTCCATATATTTACAGTTTTAATACTAAAAATGGTCTTTCTGACATCTCTGTGACTCGTGTGTAGTAGTAGTAGTAGTCAGGTTCGTTCTCAACTCACAGTCGAGAGTTCCGGGTTCGATTCACGGCCGGAACAGAAGTGTTTGGGCGTGTTTCATGTCACCTAATGCATCTGTTCGCCTAGCAGTAAATAGATACCCAGGAGTTAGTCAGCTAGTTGTTGGGATACATCCTGGGAAGGGTCAGTAGTTCGACTTTCGGAGGGGAAAGCGACCTCGATATAAGCATATATTATATATATATATTATATATATATATATATATATATATATATATATATATATATAGGGGGGTACCACCACTGGTGTAATTATAGGGACCCACAGCCTCAGAGAAGGGAACACAGAGCACTCAGGGAAAAACTTGACATTTAACTCTGAATACGAAAGAGTGTTCACTTCTCCTACCACCCCCTTTTTTTTTTTTATTACGATGTACACTTTATTATGCAAGGTTATACAGTTACATATCTGATTTTATACAAAAAATGAACATTAAGAGGACACAAGAAAAAGTTCGCTTCCTAGAGGCTGTAGATTTCCTCGAACTCCTCCGACGCCGGGCAGGAACCGAGGATGCAGCGGGCATTTCCCCTCTGGATCGCGACACTGAGGCGCTGAAAGAGAAAACTTGCTGCTCTAGGGTCTCTTGTGGTGTCAATGAGATTGGAACCAAGATCCTTAAGAAACCTTCTTGCACTCTCACCCCATGTATATATATATATATATATATATATATATATATATATATATATATATATATATATATATATATATATGTCCCCCTTCTTCCAGCTAGAGGTGGTACTCCCTTCCATATTTAAATATATATATATATATATATATATATATATATATATATATATATATATATATATATATATATATATTATATATATATAATGAATTACATGACACATGAATTATTAACATTATTTTTTGTTACACACTTTGAACGTCGTTTCTTTGTCGTGTTTGTAATGTTCCTTAAAATTCTATATATCCTGAACCTCATATATATATCCTCATTATTTTTTATTTTCTCTAGTGTTACGAGCTCTTTCTTAGTAGCTCAGTTCCCTCAATTCAAGAACTAATCTTGCTAAATATCTTTTAAGTTTTTTTTACGTATTTCTCTTAGCCAATCAAGAGCCAGCAGTCACGTGTTGAGAACTTACTGCCTACAGTATACTAATTGATTGATATCTAGTTCTCTAAGTAGTGTAGGATCCAAACACGCGAAAACTGGAGGAATGGTGGTAATAAAGAACTCGAACCTGGGTTGTCTTGCTGATGGAACAAGTGTGTGAGGGTTGTAATCCGAATGCCACAGATATCCACTTTCAGGACGCAGGACTTCGATTTATGCCTCAAGCGTTTTTAGCCTGTCCTGACACCGTCTGATGTTAGTATCTACCTCTTTGGCTTGATGTGTGTTACTCACTTAGTTGTGCTTGCGGGGGGTTGAGCTCTTGCTCTTTGGGCCCGCCTCTGAACTGTCAATCAACTGTTACTAACTTCTATTTTTCCTCCCAACACACACACACACACACACACCCAGGAAGCAGCCCGTAGCAGGTGTTTAACTACCAGGTACCTATTTGTATCTAGGTAACAGGGGCATCAGGGTGAAATAAACTCTGCCTATTTTGTTTCCTCGCCGGCACAGGGAATCGAACCACAGGATTACGTGTACAGCGTGCTATCCACACAGCCACCGGCGGTGGCTGGCGGCTGTGGCTGGCCCTCACACACTTGACCTTTGTGTGTGTATTCACCTAGTTGTGTTTGCGGGGGTTGAGCTTTGCTCTTTCGGCCCGCCTCTCAACTGTCAATCAACTGTTTACTAACTACACTAACTACTTTTTTTTGTTTTTTTTCACACCACACACACACACACCCCAGGAAGCAGCCCGTGACAGCCGACTAACTCCCAGGTACCTATTTACTGCTAGGTAACAGGGGCATTCAGGGTGAAAGAAACTTTGCCCATTTGTTTCTGCCTCGTGCGGGAATCGAACCCGCGCCACAGAATTACGAGTCCTGCGCGCTATCCACCAGGCTACGAGGCCCTGTGTGTGTGTGTGTGTGTGTGTGTGTGTGTGTGTGTGTACTGTATGGTAGTGTGAACGTTTTTTTGCATGCGCTTGCTTGCATGTACTTACTCTTTAAATCAGGTAAAGGTCAGATAATATTTTAGGTATGAACTCTGATTTAATTTTTTTTATGTGCAGCTGTGAAAACAATTAATTAATATTTAATTGGAAATATTAAATAAGTGAGGGTTGCAGTTATTTCACAAAATGAGCCCAGGAACTAGGAAAGGAAATGCCACTGTTAACCTTTTGGTTTCTTTTATAGATTTGTAACTTCCTGCTTATTCTCTGTCTTAGCTCATGCACTTTAACCGATTGGTATATATACGGCCTCGCTTCTTCCAGAGTCATCGATCGATCCGTGATTGAGTACAAGTGGTTGGGCTCCTTTCCTTTACTATTTCGTCGTATTCAAGATCTTAGGTCATTTTCTCTGTCTGTCTGTCTGCCTGTCTGTCTGTCTGTCTGTCTCCCTCCCTCCCTCTCTCCTATGGTTTCTCACCTCCATTCACCCCCTATCCCTTATCTCTTGCACACTGATCACCTTTCAGTCAATATTCCTGTCAAATTATTTGAGAACATAATATGAAAATTTTAAATGCCACGTTAAACAGGGCGGAGACAGTTTAGTTCACAGAACCAGTTTATTAGCTAATAACATTAAGCGACAAAAAAATGCTTTGTTTGTGTCGACAAGGAAATCTGGTTCATGTGAGGAAACATGTAGACTTGTCCTACTTAATGCCCCTCAAGTGCCCTTTCTCATGCTCGCTGTCATTGTCTCGTCTATGTCTTTTACTGTCTGTTTTTGTTGATGTATTTCATTGTTCCTCGATTTTGTTTATACAAAACAGTCATTTTATATAGGGATGTATTTGCCTCTGACTTTTTTCCTTACCATCAGGATACCATTCATGACAGATTATTTATCTCAGACACTATTTTTCCCAGAGATTATTCATCACAGAGATCATTCATGCTTTTCTTTAGCTTGAACTAATATCAAACTAATATCAAACTTGCTTGTTATTAATATCAAAATAACTTGCTTGTTATTAATATCAAAATAACTTGCTTGTTATTAATATCAAAATAACTTGCCTAATATCAAACCTCTGAAGGGTTATTAAGACAACCTCAAATGCTTTCTGACCAACCAACACGTATACTTTAGCCCTGAACATTATCCAGGACTAAAATAAACTCTCAGTGTATATATATATACACCGATAAGTGGTATATATACACTCTGAGTGCATATATCTATGTTCTTAGCTTTATTTTGCCATTGCTAGGTCCTATTTCAATTATGTAGTTCACTGCATAACCCCAGAAACCTATCACATGAAAATAGATTAAGAAAGCTTAAATTTAGACTCTCTAGAAAGGGGAAAAGCAAGGTTTAACAACATTCAAATAGGTGCAACAAGGTGTATATTAACAAGGCATTTGATTTTTTAATGAAATAAGGTAATTTAAAATATGCAGCTCCTTTCCTTTTCACTTACTCTTATGTTACTATTATTAATTAATTAATAATCACTAATAATAATTATTATTATTTAAGTGTTCATTATTTTGTAATGTTGATATTTTCTATATGTCATTTAAAATCACCGTTTATATAATATTCAATATTACACACATTGCACATTTTATCGAAAATAAGTATTACAGTTGTAAATTGTGTAATGAGTCGTCAATCTTGTGTCTGTCTATCTGCTTCTGTCTGTCGTGCACGTAAGTTGGTGCCCAGCTCACACACTTCCTGAACCGAATACCACTAATTCTATGCCATAAGAGTTGGCTTATAAATCACAGGCCGTTTTAATCCCAGTGTCAGTCATTCTAATCTCAGTGAGATTAGAATGAGACCTTACCTTTCGCACCTTTTGCCTTCGTCTATTTATTGCCTTGCCTCCTTCCATTATCAAAATCGAATTGAGAATGGTCCAAGACGAACCGAAACGTCGGTCCCTTCACTTTCTAGTGTCTGGTTTGGTTAACATTCTAATCCCTGAGTCCGTCATTCTAATCCCAGTTTCAGTCATTCTAATCTCAGTGTCAGTCATTCTAATTCCAATGTCAGTCATTCTAATCTCAGTGTCATTCATTCTAATCCCAATGTCAGTCATTCTAATCTCAGTGTCATTCATTCTAATCTCAGTATCAGTCATTTTAATCCCAGTGTCCGTCATTCTAATCCCAATTTCAATCATTCTAATCTCAGTGTCAGTCATTCTAATCCTAGCGTCTTTGATCCTGAAGAACCGCTGCCTGTATTTATAAAGAAAAGAAAATGTTTTACAATACAAAGAACTGATTAGGTCTTAATGGAACACAACTTTTACGCTGTCGACTACATCGTCAAACTTACAGTGCTTTAGTGTAGTTAAAAGCTTTGTAACAGTAACACGTCCTGAGAAAGATCAAATAGATTAACTGGTTTGCTTAGCCTTGGGCGCTACCGGTGAGAAAAGGCTGGTTGAACAGCGCTCTTCTGCGCTTTCTGGCGGCTCTAAGTCAGGTTATTACATTTAGAAGAGAAACATTTGCTCACCCATTAGCGTCCAGGTTTCATGTTTCAGTTGAATAAGAAAGGCAAAGGAATAATTTTTTAAAATTTATATTCCTGAAAGTTGTGTAGAATATACGCGGAATACGATTGGAAGCAGAAGCTGCCCTTCTCAAAAAGGAGGCTGTCTGTATGCTGCTGGACGTCCACTGGAAGTGTTGGTACTCGCCAAGGCAACCATCAGCATGCTCTACCACACTTCGTATCACATCCCTCTCCTACCACAGCCCAGCTCCCTATCCCCACCCCCTTCACGGCAAGGAACCCTCCCTCTTCTCTTCACCCTCTCTCTCTCTTCCAATATCCCCCCTCTTGTGTATCTTTCTTCCTCTCTCCCTCTCTTCTACCCCTCTCCATCTTTCTTCCCTTATCCCTCTTCTATTACCTCATCTCCTTGCCACTCTCACCACCTTCCTCCCGTTCTCCTCTCCATTGTCCTCCCCCTCCTCCCAACATCCCTCACCTCCTCCTCTCTTCCCTCTCCTCAAAGTGTGAGAACAATAATGCATTACTCTTCATATTTATAAATAGTTTTTCGGCAGCATGTATTTACCAATTATAGAATGCCAGACTGTTAAGGACATTGCACCCAATATTCTTATTTCGAATCAGTTAATTTAATACATTTTCATTTTCCTTAACACTCGCAAAAATAAATTTTTAACACGTTTTCTAATTACTTCAAATTGCATTACATTAAATGTATATTTTATAGTAATATTTTTAATTTGAAATTTACTGATATATATTGGCAAGATTCTTTATTTGCGTATTTCGACCAAAAAAACTTTGTTTTATGTTCCATTTAGTGAACTACGATTTTTGCCTTTACAAATAAACTAAATCAATTGGTACGTGAACACAACTCTAAAACATTATATCAAATTTCGCATAAAATAATTTTGTAACGTTGCAAAATGTCCCTCACCTGGCACTAGGAAGTGACGATGTTTTCGTCCGAGGGTTCCATAAAACAAATATTTAGGAACCTCTTTTGTTCTTCAGCCAACACGTACTGTGTTTAATCTGGTCAGCGTAACATTATTGAATAGGATAACTGGACGGAATGTTCTCTGCATACTAAACTATCTGGTAAGGTAACTACATTAGCTATATTCACACGCACGAAAACAGAGAGAACATCCACACAAACATACGGTGAAACCAAACACACAAACAGTGAGCACAAACGCGGAAAACATACCGTCCTAGCTAATCTCTAGCAGCTCCGTGGAGCAGGAAATAAAATTGTTCTTCAACCAGCATTAATCTCTCTGGTTGAGTTCATCCTACGAGTAATTGTTTTGGCTCAGGATTCCTAGTGCTCTCTTGCGGAGAAGTGATTATACTACGGCATATACACAAATTCAATCCTTTTTCTTATTTTTTTACCTTTTCCACTATTTGTTTTCCTAACATTCCTTGGGGTGATATTAATCTACTTTTCTATTAAATTTGTGAGTTTCTCTTTGAAAATCTAACACTTTTAATGCGATCTGTAACTTATTGTTTTTGCAAGGTTTAATATTTTTCGGATTCAGGAGATTTGTATATATGTATATTTTTTAAGGATATAGCCCCAATAATGGAGAAGTTTTCTTCTGTCATGGTACAAGAACAGCAAGTATTTATGAGTCAACCGATTCATGCGTTTTGACTCGAGGCATATCTCCCTCCCATGACTGGATATATGTGTGAACCAGTTGGGCCTTAAAGATAAACTGGAGGGACGTGTTTATCGCTGAAAAAAAGCAAATAACTGCCTTTTATGCAGAAATTTGAAGCAACAAAATCTCTTCGGCGGAAATTTTCAACAATGTCTCTTCAACGGTTGTACTAGTCAATAGAATCTGGTTCTTCTCTGTTAGGTGTCTTAGTGTTCCACTTTCTTTCCTTCTGTACAGCATTCAATAGTTTTACAATTAATGCTCTCGAATCGCGCGGGCGTGTATGTGTGTGAGTATTTACTATTTGTGCCTGGAGGATCGAGCTGTATATTCACCTAGTTGTGCTTGCGGGGGTTGAGCTCTGCTCTTTCGGCCTGCCTCTCAACTGTCAATCAATCAACTGTTACTACTAAAAATTTTTTTCCACACACACACCCAGGAAGCAGCCCAGAACAGCTGTCTAACTCCCAAGTACCTATTTATTGTTAGGTAACAGGTACATCAGGGTGAAAGAAACTCTGCCCATTTTGTTTCAGCCATCACCAGGGATCGAACCCGGATCCTAGGATTACGAGTACAGAGCGCTGTCCAGTCAGATATCAGGCCCCTGTGTCTGTTTTTGAGTGTGTGTATGTCTATTTGTACGTGTATGTCTTAATGAATGTGTGTGTGTGTGTGAGTTTTATTAACGTATACTAACGCGTGGACACAATTTGTGCTCACAAAAACAGTTCGCACAATAATGATATAATTCATGAATAATTTAGTTAAGACTGAACTATATATTAACAATGTGCTTTTTATGCTGTCAACTTTTGTAATTTCTAATTTATAAATTAATTTATAATATTACATTTAATGCATATTGGATAATCAAATATAATGTGCACACTTACACACTCAAACACACACTCAGAAACGTCATATATACAGGGTGTCTTAAAAAAGACATACACACTTTAACAACTGATAGCTCAATTAATGTTTCTTTTCAGATTTAATTTTCAGTAAGATTAATTAAAATCTTGCCCCACACCCCCCACACTACCATCGAGATGTAAAATCCTGCCTTGATGAGATCTTACCAAAAAGGTCGCTACTCGTAGACTATTTTATGTGGATACTTAGAAGATAAGGTCAAGGCTACAAAACTGACAACAGTCGCTGAATTGAGAGGAGCCATGGAACACAAATGCACTCAAATACCAAACGAAATGTTTCTTGATGTTTGCGATTCCATTGCTTCACGTTATCACCAGTGCCTGGACTAGAACGAACATCTGTTTGAAAACAGGTGTTTACAAAACAATTAAACAATGTCTATAGATTCTATTACATTTTGAAAATGAAATGTATTTTAATAAACACAGGTAATATAATTTTTCAATGACTGCTTCAAAGTCCAGTGGGGTTAGGATGACATTAGATACTGGTTCGATGCTGATGTCAAATTCATAAAGAAATTGTTTGGATCGTTGATCTTCAATGTGTTCAAGGGTTCAATTAAAACAGAGTCGTACTATAGCCTCAGTATTTCACTCATTTCTTTGTTATCATCTGTGAAGGTTCCATCACCTTTGAGCAAGGGCCCAATGCTAGATGTGGTTTTTGTTTAAGATTTTGCATAGAAGTTGTATTTTGGATTCCTCTCTACTTCACTTATTGCCTTTTGCTCCTTTTCCTTCTCCTGAATATATATGATTCTTGTCAATAACACTACCGCTCAACCTCCGGGCCATACCTTGCCCCGCCGATAGCGTTATTGCTTGCCGGTAATTGTGTATAATTTTTGGTGTAGGGCCTAACAATGTCACTTTATCTTATAAGGCTCCAGGTTGGACCGTTACGTCGTCACATTCTTGTCATGTGCATGGGTTGGGTTACGTTACAGTGATATTCTCTGCACCAGTTTCTAAGTTGCAGTGAGTTCTCCAAAGCAAAGATAATATAAGAGCCCCTGCAAGTCTTCTTTTCATCCCTACACAGACGAGAAACTTTTCTTGTTTACGCGCAACCGCAGTGGTCAGAGAAATCGGCTCACACCCGAAATATTCCGGGTTCGATTCCGGCGGCAGGACTTATAGACGCTTGCGTGAGTTTCCTAACATCTAATGATTGTGTTCACCTTGGGTTAGGCGGGTGTTGTGGGTTGCATTCTTTTGAAGATCAGCTGATGGCCCATTGAGACCTCGATAAGTCTAACAAGCTTCCTGTTCCTGACAAAGGGGAACCAAACAATCTAACAAATTCTTTCCACTTTTCAAGATATTCGTTTTACTGGAGAGACTTCGGTAATTGTTGTGTTGCATCAGCTACGTGTCCCATGACTGAGGACAACACACACCCGGTAGAGACTGTAGTCTCAAGATATCATTGCCCAGTTATTAAAACCTGAGATCAATAGCAAGTTAACCACGGCAGAGGAATTTGCTTGGGTAATAATGCCAGAGGAAACTGGTCAAATATTAAAACAAGAGGTTGTCAGCCATAGATCAGTAAGCAGAGAAAGAGGTTATTAATCAGCCGTAAATGTCAAAGGATTACAAACTCCAACCATTCCTTGACTGAAAATCTGTGGTCGTCGTTCCTCTTCCGCATCTCGTTCCTCAAATTCTCACCTCCCGGCCCTCTAATCTCCTCTTCCATTCTCCAACTGTCCCCACCGGCTCCTCTCCCAACCATGCCTCTAATCCCCACATCTCTCACTCTCTGCCACTCTCACTTCCATCTCTCATCCTACCAATCACCTCCATGTCAATCACCTCCCTGCCTCTCTCTCCTCTCTCCTCTCACCACGCTGCCTCTCATCTCCCGGCCTGTCACTTCCCGCCTCTCTCACCTTGTCTCTCACCTTCCTGCCTCTCACCTCGCTCTTGAATCATCAAAGCTGCCGTGAAACTCATCTAATCAGTGCCGACACTTTGATCCGCATACCTATATTCAGTGCACCTTGCACTGCAATGCGTTCATTGAGACACAGATGAACTTACCTTACAATTGATCCTCACTTGAAACAGAGGGTGGGCAATAGCTGATAATGTGCAGTCACTTATTGTTTAGCTACAGCTGCATATGTCATATCTACAGCTGCATCTGTCACCTCTACAGCTGCATCTGTCACCTCTTCAGCTGCATATGTCACCTCTACAGTAATGTCAATATAATATCTTTTTCTTTGAATCACCGTTGAAACAGTAAGTAAAAAATTAAAAAACCACCAAGAGGGAACAACGAAAGTGAAGAAAGAAGCATCAAGCAAAAAGAATGCAGAACACGAAAGAAAAAATATAAAGATAGAAAAGAAATCCCCACCACCAGGCGCCACTCCCTACCGATGCCCGGCCTCGGTCATTGCTCTGTCCAGCACAGCAGCTGGTTCAAGACCTGGCACTATTTTCACCCGTACAGCCTCCTCTCTCAGGCTAATTTTTAACAATACCCACTACCCGTTCACCCGCGGGGTATCTTGACTATATTGTTATGATTACTTTTAATATTATTATGAGTGAAGATGAAGCCTCTGACTCCAGAGTAATGCCACGACACACATCTTTTCTTTTTATCTTGTGTGTGTGTGTGTGTGTGTGTGTGTGTGTGTGTGTGTGTGTGTGTGTGTGTGTGTGTGTGTGTGTGTGTGTGTGTGTGTGTGTGTTTTATCATGTGAATTATATCGTGTCAATATCATGGCATAAATGTGTCAGACTAATGCGATTAAATCCTCTGTACTAATCACTGATATATTATTGTTCCGGATTAATTATAATCCATAGCATTATATATAAAAAATGACAATATGAAATGTGTATTTAATGTGGAAGTTAATTACTGACTGACTCTGGGAACGCTTCTGTGTGTTTCGAATAATGCGTAACATTTTAGTGATAATTTGCTAATCAGGATGAATCAATTATCGCAAAATTGTATCACCGGAAAGACTGTGGCATACTCGCGATAGCGTTAATGTTTTGATTTGTTGAGATTTTCTGACGCATTTTCCTCTGATTTCCATGTGATGTTTGTAAATATTTTCCACGTGATATTTGTAAATATTTTCCACGTGATATTTGTAAATATTTTCCATGTGATATTTGTAAATATTTTCCATGTGATGTTTGTAAATATTTTTGATGTGATGTTTGTAAACATTTTCCATGTGATGTTTGTAAATATTTTCCATGTGAAGTTTGTAAATATTTTTCCATTGACTTCAAAATAGTTTTATTGCTTGGACTATCTGAATACTTACTATCTTAACTATATAATGAATTCAATAGTTGTATTTATGAGTACATTAGCTGTGATAACGAATACATTAGCTATAAGGATTAAGGGGTGACATAAATGACGTATATAAATGGATAAATTTTAGCATATATACATTCTAGTCTGTCCTCCATGAACAGGGTTAAGCTGGTGTAATACTACATATAATGGGTTATTGAACATTTAACCACAGAGGTGGAATGAAGAGATTTTGTAATGACAATTAACTTTCATTGTAAATATTATTGTCTGTTCCTTAAATGATAGGTTTTAATGTTTCAACCTATCCTCCAGAAATTATAATACTTTTGAATCTATATGGTCGAGCATATCAATATAACTCTTTTTGTATTACGTTTTATAGAGTCAGGAATAAATAAAGCTAAAAACAAACTTAAATATTCCTAGACCTAGTAATTCACGAAATATATATGCACAATATTAGGCCTCAAATAACGTGTATTAGGGTTTTATTAACAACATAAATATAACAACTTTTCCGGTTTGTCTAACTTCAATACTACAAAAGTCTACTGTCTTCTGGTCCATCACGACACATTTGTGCTTTTGTTCACTTTGCTACTATACGTCCTTTCATTTCAGGCGGATGAGGATAACATTTTTGTATTTGGACCGCTGGGGAAGAGTGATGGGGGGATGGAGCTAGTAAAGGGCAGCAGTTGAGGGTAGTGAAGGGAGGCAGGAGACGTGCGTGGGTTAGGCCCGGGGAAGGGTGGGAAAGAAGAAGTAAAAGGATAGAGGAATGTAGGAAGGAGGAAGTTGGGGAAAGGATGAGGGGGGGGGGGGGGATGGGGGGACTGTGATTGATGAGTACTACCGCTACACACGAACTGTTTTCCCTGCCCGACTCTGATGTAGTTATCGGCAACATGTGAAGTAAAATGAAGTTGGGCTGTTACTGGACTCTTCTGTCTAGTACCTTCTGTTTATGTCAGCAAAATTGAATTTATATATATATATATATATATATATATATATATATATATATATATATATATATAAATATATATATATATATATATATATATATATATATACAAGATATACATGGGTTGATACAAAAATAATAATGCAAAAAATATATATATACATATATACATAAAAAATATATATATACATATATATATATATATATATATATATATATATATATATATATATATATATATATATATATATATATATAATCATTTTATTGAGACTTTTCAACAAGCATATGCAACGATGGACTTTTCCCTCCTAAAACCTACACTCTCAGACACACACACACACATACACACACACAAAACACGCCAAGAAATATGCGAACAAAACGAATCTCTATACCGAAAGTGATCCTGAAAACAGATGACCATGGTGGCAGGTCTGCTATCCCATTGTCAAGAAGATTTATTCCACCAGTTATGTTTCTAGTGCCAAACACAATTCCAGATAATTATTGGGGATATTACCTGCTCCAGAAAAGGCATACAGGTGTTACGTTCGTGTTGCTTTTGTAAGCATACCATATGCTATTTTTAACGTGCTGATGAGAGTTTTCGTTCGAATACAGATCAATTCTTACGTTCGTACATCAGTCAGATGCTTCTCTCGTGAGATGTTACGTTTTTTATATTGGTCATGCTTTACACTCGTTTATGGTGTGTATCAGACAAAACGGGCACGTAATGTGTAAGCAATGATTGTGAATTACCTTCACTCGTTTTCATCAAGGAGAAAATGAAGTGTAATTTATGAATGTTGTATTGAGTGATTGAATGGGTGTATGGCTTTTAAAGTGTGTATAAGTGTGTGTGTGTGTATGTGTGTGTGTTTACTATTTGTGTCTGCAGAATCGACTTATTAATTCTTGGACCCCGCCTTTCTAACCAATCTATTTTTCCTTTATTATGTCTACTACATATATTTCTAATATAATTCCCCTTTAAATTTGTATATAAATTTGTATGTAAATTTGTAAATAAATTAATAATAAATTAAATTTTAAATTCCTCTTAAAGGAAGAGTTGTGTGATTGGGTTTAAACTAAACAAAAATATGTTATATGGTTGTCTTTAAATAAACGAAACTTCTTTGATTAGAGAATATGACTAGTTCTTAAGGAGATCGAATAGTTTCTGTGAATGGTTCCAAAGAAATCTAAAGTATATGTAAATAGCATTATAGTACTGCATTCTTTCCCAATTCTAATATATATTAAATTATATCCCCTTTAATTATTTGTGCTTATGGAGGAGAATCATTGTGTTTTTCGAATAGTCAAGACTGTCCTTGTAAAAGAAGTATTATTGTAATTCAGCGGAGATATTTCTTGTGGGATAGCCAACATTAGGGAATATGCAAACATTTGAGAGTGTTCTTACCTAGTTGTACGAATAAGCTACGATCTTCAGATCAAGAAACTCAACCAATTATTAATTGGTATATAGGTTCCAGAGCCTACGTAGCCTTTTACACAATAAAGTGTGATCAGTGCCTACGTAGCACTGAACATTCACCTAAGTAGCACTGAAAATTCACCTACATAGAACTGAATACGGTAATATTAGTGCCAGCCTTCAAGGTTGTCATTTGAGCTGATACCATACCCATAAATCACCTTGATTACCACCATTCTAAGGATTAATATTACATGAAGATAATGATAATGGTCCATACTCAGCGGACTTGGAGATTAATGGGTCAGCCTTGGACACTATTAATCAGTAATAAGTCGATTATACAATACCTGAATCAGGTATGTCCCTAAGATGCAATATGTTGTATTAGGGGTTTTGATTTGTTTGTGTCTTGGTATGTGGTGATGAAAGGGGTGAAGTGGTAATGGGTTCAATATAATGGTGGTAGGGTAATGGTGGCAGGAAAACGGTGGCAGGGTAATAGAGGTAGTAAGCGCAAGATCCTGGGCCCATCAGGTGAGCGCTTCTGATGGGTATTGGAGAAGCAGTTACCTCTTCCTAACGACTGGACCAGATGGAGTCCATACGTAGTCCCTGTTAACAACACAAGTTCTGAAACTATATAGTTAAGGGCTCGCCCACTTGCTCTCTCATCCCCCCCACCCACTTTCTCTCTCTCTCTCTCTCTCTCTCTCTCTCTCTCTCTCTCTCTCTCTCTCTCTCTCTCTCTCTCTCTCTCTCTCTCTCTCTCTCTCTCTCTCTCTCTCTCTCTCTCTCTCTCTCACTATGTCCGTGTGGCTGTTTGTGTCTCTGTGTTTTTCCTCTGTCTTTCTTCATGTCTTTATGAATCCCTTTCTCTCCTTCCTTTTCTCATGAATATTTAAATTTTCTAAGAACAGGAAACCAAATTCGTAGTAACTCGCAATAAACAACCCATTCTCCATTTTTTAGTAGCAGTTTTTGTAACTTTGTGATTCCACAGTACAAAGATTGACGTTCTAAGCAATTAGATAGTATTACATAGTACTTGTACTTAAAGTGCTATATAGATAGTACTTGTACTATTCACTTTTTAGAGTCAGACAAAATAAAGCTTAAAAACAAACCTAAATATTTCTAGGCCTAGTATAGCACACATATGTACTATATTAGGCCTCAGATATCGTGTTTTAGGCCTAGGAAGGTTAGGTTAAGTTTGTTTAGTTTGTCTTTGCAACATAAGTAAAGAGATGTTTTCCGGTTTTCCAAGTCAATAGTGTCGATTTCTACTCTCTCTAATTTTGTTGTACGTCGGTATATATACTATGGTACTCATCGTTACTATAGTAACACATAGTGGGCCATAGGCGTAGGGACCGCCCAGGAATATCCCTGCCCCCCCAAAACAAAAAAAATTACTGTAAGTACTACCAAAACAAGAAGATGGGCTTCAATAAAATATTTAAATGTTCTCCTTTATCAAAATTTTATCTAAAATATTTATTCCAAACTATTTTATTAAAACATGTTTTTAGTTTTGACATCTCTATCATACAATTCTCACCGAACTTTCTTAATTCAATTATTACCGTTCCCAAATTATTTGACAGTACCAGAAAAATAAATACTCCATAAAAAGTATGTACTTAATAAAAATAATAAACTTGAGGTTAAAAAGAGGAAATACATACAGTGGAGACGCCTGAATTATCCATTTCAATAAATTCAAAATCGACTTTCAAACTATTTGATCTCAGGGGAAATCTGCTGTTCGTCACTCCAAACATAGAGCGTGTATACTGTAGCAAGCTTTAGGCTATTTTTGTGTGGTGGCACTGAATTTTCTGTAGAGTGGTGACACTGAATTTTCCGTAGGGTGATGACTGGTGGTGGTGGAACTAAATTATCCGTAGAGGTGGGATTTAGGCGAACCTTAGCAGTGGCACTAGAACAAAACTGAGAGAAGGGAGGGTATAGGGTGTTTTGTTCCCGCCACTTGCTTCAGTGCTATGAATGTAATATAAACACACTGCTTTAGAAATCCACATACACACACACACATGCGAAACTAACGAGGAGGGTTGAGACAGATGAGAATTGTAAGGTTTTCCAAGATGACTTGAATAGGTTGCAGAGGTGGTCCGAGAAATGGCTGCTAGAATTCAATACCAGCAAGTGTAAGGTGATGGAATTGGGGTCAGGAGCCAGGAGACCGAAAAGCAATTACATGATAACAAGAACCTACCTCACTATTACGACTAGAGAAAAAGACCCGAGATTGAACACGATACCAAACCCAATTCTAGAGGCTCTTTAGCATAGAATAAAGTCAGCCGCATACTGTACGCTAGCAAAAGTCAGAACATCCTTCAGGAACTTGAATAAGGAGGCTTTTTGTCACTGTATACCGCCTATGTAAGGCTAGTCTTAGCGTATGCCGCCCTATCGGGAAGCCCCCATCCAAAACAACACATAAAGAAGCTCGAAAAGGTGCAGAAGTTTGTAATGTGAACCCGCCCCAGAGCTACGAGGGATGAGGTACGAAGAGAGAAACTGAAGGAACTAAACCTGACGACGTTAAGAAGGAGGAAGGAGAAGGGGGACATGGTACAGATGCATACAATTCTTAGAAGGATTGACAGGGTGGAAACAGAGGAAATGTTTATAAAGAACACCAATAGAGCAGGTAGGCACGGATGGAAGCTTGAGACTGAGATGTGTCATGTTAGAGAAGTTAGAAAGGTTTCTTTCAGCGTAAGGGTAAAGGGTAAGATTAAATGGAATGACCTTAAGGAGCAGGTTGTAGAGTCAAATTACATTCATAACTTTAAAAGCAGGTACGATTGGGAAATAGGTCAAGAGAATAAAGTCAGCCGCATACTATATGCATTAAATAATCAATGGCTAGAAAATAAGGTTCTAAGAGCTTGAGCTCGATCCTGAAGGGTCAAATATGTGAGAACACACACACACGTTTATGAGGAAGTGATAAATCAGACTGGACCCGGCTTTCTTCGAAAACGAATTGTATGTTGAAGAAATACACACTAAGCGTCATAGAACCAAGTAACCAGTGTGTTATGACATTCGAAAACCTTGTAGAAGCTGATCTCAAGACCTGGCGGGAAGTAATGGGGATTAAGAGGTAATGAATGGAAGACAGAACTACTTGTGGGGACTCAGATATATTTGTCTTAACAAAATATAGAAACGGTAGAGTTAGATCCTCAGGTTTTACCGACAGCTTTAAGATGAGAAGTTCGGAAAAAACAGCATAGGAAAGATAAAATGAAAAGACCATTCATCATTGGAAAAGACTTGAGTAGTAAGGAGTAACAAAGAAGCAAGTTATAGAACCTAGAATGTCTTCCTTAGAGCAAGGAAGGAGGTAGAAAACCAAATTGAAATTTGTATTGCAACTAACCACACAACGAGGCCAAGCTACTGATTTGCTGAAAAATTGGATATTCCTGGAATATGACAAAAAATAAACTCAACAGAAGATTCAATTGTTTATTTACAGCGCCAGAACTAGAAATACAATGTCAACCATTCCAAAAGCAGAAAGGGGAAGTTCGACTCAAACAGAATTGACTAACATCGAAACAATAAATAAGGATATCCAGAGGTTCCAAAGGATATTCAAAGGCTTCGGAAAATATTGGACGCATCAACTGTTATGTATCCAGGTAGGATGTTTCCTTAGTTACTGAAAGAAAGCCAGTGTTGGTGTTGGGTTTAAAGACTATCAACATAACATTAAAGACTTTGACAGCCGGCAGGAATGGTTCAGGAAGCATTTCCCAGAGCTCAGACCCGGGAGAGGACTGCTAATGCAACCTCTACTTCCACTTCTTACACAGCGATTTTGACACAATAGACCACAAATTATAACTTTCAGTCCCTTCGTGAAATTAAAATATCTGTAATTTGACATTTGCTCGAATGGTTTAGGTTATGTAAAACTACTTTAAAATGAACGCTTGTCAGGTCGTAAGAAAAGGTCGAATACTGAAACTTAAAGTCGGGACGAGAAGGCGTGAGGCACTGCACCACCAGAAAAATGAACAACACATGGTGTCAGACCAACACAGTGGCCAGAAAAAGTAAGACAAAAAAAAAAAAAATAGAAAAAAAGTGGTGGAAGATAACTCAAAACCGAACTTTATTTATATGATAGAAAAAAATGAGGGAACCGAGTCATCCATTTTGTTGCAAAAGGCTCGGAGGGTCACAAGAACATCTAAGAGAGTATGTATAGATGAGCACACATACACACATGGACGAAAAAATAAAATCTGGGGCGGATGTTAACAATAAAAACTCCAATAAAAACAATAAACCCTAACACTCTCGTTTCACAGCTTGTAATTGACGCAGGGCAGTCATGGACGTCGAAACCAACAAACAATAACTCAAAACAGAAATATAAGCCACCCACAAGGATCAAGATAGTCTCTGAAAATTGTAGAAGAACCAAAACTATGTCGTCTTCGAATACACCAATAACACAGAGATCTCCTAGAAAAGGGAAGTTATATTGTAACACCCATTAAGCTGGGCGCGGGTGGAGGGGCAAGGGTGGGTAATATGAGCTTAAACGGCCTCTTATTGGAATGACAGACAATTGACCTCGTCCAGGGAAATACGAACGAGTTCATGGTATTCCATTTACCCGGGTGTTCATTCCAGCTTTCCAGATTTCCATTTCAATGAATATCACTTCCGATTTCTGAATATCTGGAGGCCCGTGAGAGTGTTTTGCCGCGAGTGAAGCCAAATGTTTTTTTTGGTAATAGTGCAGCAGCAAAAATCTAACATTTACACGGCATGTGTGTGTCTACTCACCTACTTGTACTTGTGGGGAGTTGAGCGAGCTCCAGTTCATTGGTTAAGCCTCTCATATGTTTTATAGACATAAGATCATGTTCCAAAGTCACTTGAACACTGTCAAATCTACAATTAGTCTGGAGTTTTCCTCCAACTGGTTAATTTCTTAATGTAATTACCTAAGCGTAGTTATAGGATGAGAGCTACGCTCGTGGTGTTCCGTCTTCCCAATATTTCTTGTCATACGACGCTTTGAAATTACTGTTTTGACCTCCACCACCTTCTCGCTTGTTCCAACCGTCTACCGTTCTGTTTACCAAAGATATCTTTCTAATGTTTTTCGGTACCTTTGTTTTCTTATCTTTAATCAATGACTTCTTGTTCTTGGAGTTGCAGGTTTAAGTAATTCATGTTGACCAGACCACGCACTAGAAAGTGAAGGAACGACGACGTTTCGGTCTCCGTCCTGGACCATTCTCAAGTTGATGAGAGAATGGTCCAGGACGGACCGAAACGTCATCGTCCCTTCACTTTCTAGAGTGTGGTCTGCTCAGCATACTTCAGCCACGTTATTGTGACTCATCGCCTGCTTAAGTAATTTATCTTAAGTAATTTAATGTATTCAACTAGTTGTGAATACAAAATCTGCATGTATGTGTGTGTGTGTGTGTGTGTGTGTGTGTGTGTGTGTGTGTGTGTGTGTGTGTGTGTGTGTGTGTGTGTGTGTGTGTGTGTGTGCAGATATATTTGAACCAATACGTGGTAAAAAATTAGGTTCTTTCATCATCCAATTATTATGGCTCACGAGTGTTTTAATTGTTAACCCAAAAACTGATATACAATTTTTTCACAACCTTTGATCTCGTTTCTTTTAATGAATTATTGGTTGGTTCATAAAATAATAATTTCTGCGGTTTCATTAATAATCATTAATAATCCCTACATTGAATAATGGATAATCCCTGCATTGAATAATGGATAATGCCTGTACTGAATAATAGATAATCCATAAATCCGGCATTTAACAGTCAACAATCTCTGCATTCAATAAATAATAAACCCTGCACTCAATAATTAATAATTAATGCATTTAATAATAAATAATTACTGCATTCAATAATGAATAATCCATGTACCCAATAATAAATAATCCCCTCAATCAATAATTATTACACCAACATTCGATGGTAAATAATCTTTTCAATCACTATTAAATAATCCATGCAATCAATTATAAATAATCCATGCAATCAATTATAAATAATCCCTGCAATCAATAATAAATATCCCTATGTTCTTGTATGCTTAATGTTAACACAAATTTTGCATTGTTCATTTAGAAAGTAAACAATATATATAATTAGCACTGACAACATTTAATGCTCTTAATTTTAATGTTTGGCTTTATTCTGAAATCTTTGTATCGACATTGTAATCCTCATTAATTTATACTTTAATAATGATCAGAAAACAAATTGATGAAGCAGATTATATCATAGACAAAAGTTCAAAATAAAACTTCAGACGCTTAAGAAAAAAAGCTCACAGAGCATCCGCAGATCAGCTGTGAATGATTCATGTGACGCCTCTAATCACCTCCAATATGCACTAATTGCCGAAGATTAATCTTGGCGGAACTGCTGCCTCTGTTGGAGAGTTCGTCTCCCAAGATCTCTAGTATTTTAACTGTTCCATTTACTCACAAATATACAATATTATGTCCCAATTATTCACAAGTATACATTATTATGTCCCAATTACTCACAAATATACATTATTATGTCCCAATTACTCACAAATATACATTATTATATCCCAATTACTCACAAATATATATTATTGTCCCAATTACTCACAGATATACATTATTATGTCCTAATTACTCACAAATATGCATTATTATGTCTCAATTACTCACAAATATACATTATTATGTCCCAATTTCTTATTCAATGTATTTTTGATAATTACTCGCAGTTTGTATTATTTTTTCTCTTACAATACGCATCACTCAATCACAATTATTCACACAGTGCATTATTTTGTTTCAGCTACTCTTAATATAGATTATTTTGTCTGAGTTACTCACAATATATATATATTATTTTGTCTCAGTTAATCACAATATTCATTATTTTGTCCCAGTTACTCACGCTATGCATCATTTTGCTTCCTTGACTCACACCATACATTATTTTTTCTCAGTTACAATTTGAATTATTTTGCCAATGATGTACTGTTATCGTGAAATATTTTACAAATATTTATACTTAAATGGGTTACTAGTATTATATATATTTCCTATTTTAAAATATGTAGATAGCTTAGCATAATTTAAATAAGTGAAACTCATTCTATTTTAACTGCTATTTGTGTAATTTGTTTTGTGCATTACCATATAAAACTTCAATTATAGAATTAGATCTCCCGATACTTTTTATCATTAAATATTTTCGGTGGATATATATGGTTAATTAACATATTCCTTACCATTGTTTTTTAATCATATTATATATACCGATAATGTATAAAATATACGGCAAATATTCAAGTTAATATATATGTAGGTGACTACACAGCTTGAGGCGGTTCTAAACGGTTTTACATGGCACTAAATAGCAGTACACATCTCTATATGATACTTCCCATGGCGAGCCTTAGTCAAAAACCATACCCTGGATATAGCCCACAACAGCAGACTAACTCTCATATGTTTATTTCCTAATGGTGAACAGAGACATCAAATGTAATGAAATTTATATAAACGCTAAGTCCTGACCGAGAATAGAACCCTGGCACCAATAGGTCGCGAGATGATTGTGACAATCCCTTTATATGTAAATATCACAATAGAGATTTTTAGGTCATTATTCCTTCTTGATTACAAAATATATTAGTATTTTTGTTTCATGATTGTTCAAATAATTGCTGAATTCAAATTGTGTAATGAGTGAAGCAGCAGATAGCAGTTTTTTTTGCAATTACATACAAATGTGTGAATTATATTCTCTGATATATATACATTCAATAATGTGAACTGCATTCTCGCACAGCACTGCCCTCATCAATTAAAGGAAAATATAACGGAAAATTTCACCACGGTGGAATATCTTTGTAGCCAGTTATAATGATTATTTTGTTTTGTTTTGCACGTAATTTTAACAAGAGAATTACATTTATGGGAAATTTATAGTATTTGGACGTAATGAGAGATATGCATGACCAAAATAAAAAATTGTGGTTATAGTGGATTTACGTGAGAAACAGAGAGAGAGAGAGAGAGAGAGAGAGAGAGAGAGAGAGAGAGAGAGAGAGAGAGAGAGAGAGAGAATCTGAGAATAACTTCGTTCATTCGTGCTAATTTAATTGCCTTATCTTGCACTAAAGCCTGTGCAGTAAACAACCCAACCCGTTCCCACTATTTGACAAGCGTCAACTTTGAAGTTTTGTCTAACCAATAAGGTATCACACTAAGGCGTCCCATTTAACCAATTGTGGCTGAATCTCCTTAGTCTGAAGAGCGTCAATATTGCAACGATTAACAATGTCAGAACAGGCTGTGACAACCACACTAATATCCATACACATACAAAAGCAGACAGAAAGTAGAAAATAATGACAAAGACAGAAAAAGAAGAGATACGAAGACATCGAGCTAGAAACAAAGAGAGAGAGAAGAAAAGAGGGAAAGAGTGGTGCGATAAAAGTATACAATAAAATATTCAATCCAGTCGACAGCTGGCATTTCCAGCTAGGCCTCTCGTTAATAATATTTCTTAAGAATTCCATTCATTCATACTTTTTAATTACGGTCCATTAGCAACTATTCCAGCGCATTATCTTTCGCATTAATCATTCGTAACAGGTCAATAAGATAGAATAGTATTTCCGATTAATATTTCTGCTGATACTGATTAATGATGTCGATTTGCAATCAATGCTCCTTAATGGTTTGGGTCAACATATATATTTTTTTAATGGACCAGGAGCCCCACCAAGGATAAATTGCCTACTCACAGTGCAGAGACAGGAAGAACGTGTGAGTTAAACCATTATTGGGTCTGGACTCATTAGCACAGACGGAGTGAGATCTGTGAGTCGGACTCACAAATTAGAACCTTGTCACATCGAGAGAATTGACTGTGACCTTTTCGTTTGTATATGTGTGGAGCGATCAGCCACGTGTTCCCTGCCCTAAAGAGATAGGGAAATGGGATGGGGGATAGGTTAGGGGATATTGTGGTGGATGGCGTAGAGGAAAGGGTTAATTACTTTGGGCAGGTTAAGTTGCGTCTTCAGGCTTTTCCTTTATTTCAGAATGCCATTTGGGTTAATTCAGTAATCTAAAATGAATTTTTTTTAGGACCATATTAGGTTGGTGACCCATCTTCCCTAAATTCTTTCCACTAAAGATGCAAATTGCCTTGGATCCAGAGATATTTATCAATTATATATATATATCATATAATGTCCTCCTTATGTACTCTTAATGTTAATTTTTTGTAAAGAATCATATATGTAACTGTATAACCATGTATAATAAAGTGTACAACATAAAAACAAAAAAGGGGGAGATAGGAGAAATGAACACTCATACGTATTCAGAGTTAAATGGCATGTTTTTCTCTAAAGGCTTTGTGTTCCCTTCTTTGAGGTTGTGGGTCCCTACAATTGCCCCAGAGGTGGTACCCCCTATATATATATATATATATATATATATATATATATATAAATATATATATATATATATATATATATATATATATATATATATATATATATATATATATATATATATAATTTTATTTTAGATATTTATAAATAATTAAAATTAAAATTTAATTATTCTCGTACCAATAATAATAATAATAATAATAATAATAGCAGTAATAATAATAAATCATAGTACTCATAATATTTATCATAGTAATCATAGTAAATATTATTTTATTTGTATTATTAACATTGCACAAACATATCACATTAACGTGAAGTATCAGAGAGAAAATCAGTAGGAGCTATGAGGAGGATTCGAACCGGCACACTTGGTACTCCCAAGCACACGCCAAAGGAGTACCATGTGTGCGGGTTCAAATCCTCCTCCTACTGATTTTCCCATTATCACTGTTATTATTTTAAATATTAATATCTTTAATTTATACATGATATTAGTATATGATTTGATGTTTTCATCATTTTTGGGTTTCCATCATAACACTATCCATTAACACTGCCTTAGATAGCATAACTATATGCTATCTAAGCGAAATATAACGAGTATCCATTTAGTTTGTATATATATATATCACTGCATATCCCTAAAAGTTCATTCGTTAGGAAAGGTTTTATTAGAGAAGAACATGCAGTCATAAGCTGGACGTCAGCCAAACGATCAATACCCATCGCACTTAGGTAAATTACAACAAATATTTCATATTATTGGCAAATGTCTTCACTGAGATGCCGTTCAGTGTCCAGTAATCATTATAATGAGAGCTGTCATCATAAATGCTATATCTTTCTATAGTTCCTCCTTCATAACTGTTGCTCATGGCTTAATAGTGTGTATATCAGCGCTGGTTGCTTCTCACAACAGCAAAGAGGAACTTCGTGGACGCGGGGTATCATTGCAAGGGAGGGACGAGTGAGTGTGAGTGTATATGTATTATATATAAATTACCTGCTTTTCCCCTTCAGTCAGCCAGTCAGGCACCACCTCGACAGTCCAGACTGTTGTAAATCAAGAGTGTTTACGGCCTCGGGGCAGCGAGGCGTGGGTCTGATGCAGGTCAGCGGGGCCGCGCCTCGTAAATTAAGGCACCGATCACCCAATATTAATAGCTATCCTTTTTCTATTACACCGACAAATGGGAGAAAGGTTGAACTTGGTGCCAGTCCTACTGCATACGAGGGTGCATTAGGTGGGATGCCGCGGCGGAGGGAAGATGTTAAGGGCAGCAAAATTCTTCGAGTGGAAATTTACTCTAAAACTCTCTCATTGTCGGAAACACGAAGCCAGTACGGATTAATCGGGGACCTTCCTAAACTAACGATCAATCTTCTCCAGGATGCAACAGTTGCCTTGCTTCCGAGTACCCTTGTTTACTGCTAGGTAAATAGAGGCATCAAAATGCGACTCACAACAGCTGACTGCCTCCCAAGTACATATTTACTTCTAAGTGAAAAAGAGGCATCAGGTGCAGAGTAACGATCAGTAACGTCTCGTCCTGCCCTTGAATTGAACTCGGGTTCAATCAGTTGTGAGCCAATTGTGCTAACCACTGCGCTCTTTTAACTGTAAATCTCATATACATAAAATATAACAGTAACTTCAACCGCTCGTTCAGGTAATGGCATCAAATTATGTCACTGGCAACATTCTCTCATATAAACAACATGATTTAACACATTCATTAATTTACTCATTTTTAATGAGCTGATCAACTGGTTTGTCTACAGTTCTGATGCAATGGAAAACGGATCCAACAAAGAGAGCCCCACAGCACAAGAGACTAGCAACATCACTGACATCCAAACTACGCATGATAATAGAAACAGCAGTGACAGACCAACTGTACCAGGCAGTGGAAAAAGCACCCAAGACCGACAGCTCCACTGTGTATGATAGTGGAAACAGCATCTGCAGGAATAATTGAACCGATGTTCGTCCAATTATCTAAACCCTGGAAGCAATGCCCTAATAAAGAGATTTTTTTTCTTACCAAAAGCCAATCCAATAAAATATCTTTCTTGCTTAATGAGGCGTATCTGATGTCTTACAGCCATATCTTGTCTTGTCACCCATCGTCTTATCTGGTCACCCATCGTCTTATTTTGTCACCCATCATCTTGTCTGGTCACCCATCGTCTTATTTTGTCACCCCATCATCTTAAGAACATAAGAACAAAGGCAACTGCAGAAGGCCTATTGGCCCATACGAGGCAGCTCCTATTTATAACCACCCAATCCCACTCATATACATGTCCAAATCGAGGGACCCCACCTCCACCACGTTACGCGGCAATCTTGTCGCTCATCATCTTGTCTTGTCCCCCATCGTCTTGTCTTGTCACCCATCGTCTTGTCTTGTCACCCACTGTCTTATCTTGTCACCCATCATATTATCTTGTCACCCATCATCTTGTATTGTCACCCATTGTCTTGTCTTCTCACCCACCATCTTGTCCTCGCATCGCTCGTCGTGTTTCTTGAGACATCCTGGCTATTCTCAACGTTGCATAAAGGCCAGCCATCTAAATGCTAAGCGCTAAATATCCCTACCACCTCCCTAGAGATGCAATTCCGTTTCAGCTTCCACCTGTGATTTTACGTAAGCATTCTAGCTAAATCCATTTCAACAAGGCGGCAGAGGTTGCTAGCCACTGAGCATCAGGGCATGGCACTCCTTTGAGAATTATATATATATAAAAAAAATGTTTTCAGGAACCAGAAAATCAGGGTTAAAATATCAAAGGCTGTTTTGGTTCGTAATAAGCAATAAAGGCAAGAAAATTCACAGTAAAAATCTTTAATTTGGCTCTGTAACAGGACTATGAGAGTGGCAATAAGCGCCGGTGAAATATGCCAGTGATATTACACCGGACCTTTACCGTAAAAGTGATGTTGTGTCAGGGAGGAGAGAGAGAGAGAGAGAGTAAGAGAGAGAGAGAGAGAGAGAGAGAGAGAGAGAGAGAGAGAGAGAGAGAGAGAGAGAGAGAGAGAGAGAGAGAGAGAGAGAGAGAGAGAGAGAGAGTGGTCTCTAGGAGTAGGTTTCAACGAGCTGAGGAAGGATTACAACTCTTGCTTGCAGTTTCACCAGGTTTCTTATACGGCAGTTCCCCTATGAGTTTGTAAATGAGTTTCTAGGAGCAGGCTTGAGATGAGGTAGGATAACAGCTCTTGATTGCAGTTTAACTTGGTACGTCATATGACAGCCCTTATGAATTCTAGTTTTAGTTTAAAAAAAAGAGAGAAAACAAAAGAGAAAGAGAGAGAGAGAGAGAGAGAGAGAGAGAGAGAGAGAGAGAGAGAGAGAGAGAGAGAGAGAGAGAGAGAGAGAGAGAGAGAGAGAGAGAGAGAGAGAGAGAGAGATTTTCAGTGTAATGGTTGTAAAGAAAATGTCGAAAATATGAATCTGACGTTAGAAACTAACATAGCGTGGCCAGAAACATATAAAACATGGCCTGGAACTTACCTGTGTGCTGCAAAGTCACTAACTTATGAAAACAAGTTCAGACACTAAGAAATATAGCCATAACATAGAGTGCAAAAACTTTATTTTCGTGCGAAAAATTTTACCTTTATGGGCAAAACCAGGAACTTACGAACCTAAATCACTCACTAACAGATTATTACTTTGAAAAACAAAGTGCGAGGAAAAGAAAAAATCCTTAACCATTTCAGCATCCAACATTTCATCTTCATATATGCGGAATATCGACATATTTTCCAAACTATTTCAGATATGAAATTTGTTATGTATATGTTTAAAAATTTTTACCTTTTTTAAGCTGATTTCATGCACTTAATTATAGTATTCCTTTTTCCGTATAGCATAAAACATTATTATTTGTTTTTGGCATGTATGTCATATTTAATCGTTTTGTTTTTTAACATATATGTGAGAGAAAAAAAAATGGTTTTCTGTTAAGTTTATAATACAATTGTATGACTTTGGCACACATTGTACATACACCACATACGTCAGAATTTTTTTAGAATGTGCATCACCAGCTTGAAGTTCATATTCTGTCAAAGAGAATCTAGTGACAAACCAAAGTAGAGAGTTATGAGTTATGGTAAAAGACTAAAGGTCTCAAGCATCTTGAAGAGCAGAGAAAACATCGCAAGAGAGAGAAGGAATAGCCGAGACATGATCAACCCATAAAAAATACGTAGGAGGGATTGAAACGCTACATAAAAACTGGCTATAATCAGTATCAGAGTACCAAATAAACAGAATGAACTTAGCAGTGCAACTGTGGAGACTTCAGGTGCAAATATCACAGAACCCCTATGGTCTCGAGACCTTTTAACTCACGTTGATGAGGGGTCCAAAGGCAAGACCCAAGATCTGAAACTCAAACTCCCAAAAGCACAGATAGAGGAGTATACACCCTCTACTACGCTCACAATACCACAAATTTTGTGCATGCACAAAAGCTGTCCACTAAAGCTAATCCAGAAACTAATTTGCTGGTTTTCGTAATAATTTTCCCGAAACGATAGCTGACAATGGCTCACCCATTTTTTTTTATCAAGCATTTGGGAGCAGCAATGGTCCAATAACTAATACAAGAAGAACTAAAAATGGTACGAGACGTTGAAATTCGCTTGGTAACTGTCCCTAAATATTTAATTTACAAGTCTGCAAAAGCTTTTCATTTCAAGGGATTAAAACAGCATGGAAATAAGTCTCGCAAACTGGGCCAGCCATTTTTTTTAATGTACGAGGCAATCAGGGCTAATGAGGGTTTAAATATGCGAAATGTAATGTTATCTAGTCGGTGAATGGCTTCGCTTGATGGGAAATTGAACCCAAGACGAACGTCATGGCCGCTCTAACTACGTACAATTGTCTGCCGTGGAAAAAAAGAACCGGTTATGTTACTTTTTCTGTTCTTTCCGGTTGACTATTGTATGAAGTTGTTACTGCTAGTGCGTTTTTCTTTTCAGAACTTTCTCCTGTTCTGTTTTGTCTTTCCTCTCTCAGTCTCTTTTTATTTACGTCTGTTCGAGTCAAAGATGTCTTTCACACACACAATATTATATATATATATATATATATATATATATATATATATATATATATATATATATATATATATATATATATATATATATATTTATATTTATAAAAAGTTTGTGAGGGTACCACCTCTGGTGCCAATGTGGGGACCCATAGCCTCGGAGAAGAAAATAAAAAGTATTCAGAGGAGACCTTGTGGTTTCTCACTGAACACTAATATTATCTTCTCCTACCACCCCCATTCTTTTGTATGTACACATATATATTTACTTTATTTGAAGTTTGTTACAAAAAAGGAGTTACATTTAACATATTTACATATTTACATATTTATATATATATATATATATATATATATTACATATTTATATATATATATATATATATATATATATATATATATATATATATATATATATATATATATATATATATATAATGTGTGTATATCTTTCTATATTTCATGTTTATTATATATTATCATTGTTATTATAATTTAATTCGTCAGTTAATTTCAAGTTTTCGTTTGTCTTTCTTCCTAATACTTTATGCTTCCATGTCTATTCTTCGCATATTTTCTGTGTCTTTCATTCTACTCCAAACTTCTTTTCTTTAATTTTTCTTCTTCTATTCTTTCTTTCCTCTATACTCTTCCTCTCCTTTCCTGTCTGCTACAGACCCCTTATCACAAACCATCATCATTCACGGTTCATCTCCTCCCTTCTCCCTCTCTCATCACCACTTTCCTTCTCCCCCAACTTTACTACTCTCAGTTCTGCCTTACCAAGGTGCCTCGTCCATCTTTTACTTCTACCCTTTCCTCCTCCCATTTCATCCCTGCTGATAAATTCATCCTTCTACTGAAGAGTCTCTTCATTTCGTTCTCTCTCCATTTTACCTCCTTCCTATTCTTCTTTCTCTTCCTCTTCCAGCTCCTTACATATATTATCTTCCACCCGAATATATATATATATATATATATATATATATATATATATATATATATATATATATATATATATATATATATATATATATATATATATATTATATAAATATATATATATATATATTATATAAATATATATATATATATATATATATATATATATATATATATATTTATATATATATAATGAGTACCACCTCTGGGCCCATAGGCTCGAAGAAGACTGAATTCTTCTCACTGAACACTTTAATATTTTCTTCTTCCACCCGTATTCTTTTTTTCTTGTTTTTATTATTTTATTATATATATATATATATATATATATATATATATATATATATATATATATATATATATATATATATATATATATATATATATATATATATATATAAAATATATTTTTTCCACCATCGTGTGCTAAGTATGAAGTTCAAGGCATTTTGTCAGTGCTGATGACGCCTCGGCTATCGTAATTTTTTCTCTCTCTTATTTCCTTCCCCGAAATAACTGGGAGTTTTTGCTCGCTCGTAAAGCCTTCGCGGGTATTGTAGTGCTCACAATGGTTGGAGGATTCTGGTCAGCTGGCGTTGGTACCTGGAGGAGGATTACTTTCTCACCTTCCTGTGATATCTTTTGGCGCTGGCGCTGAGCGCTCTTGCTAATTTCTATTTGTTTTACAAGAATGTTTATTGACCTCTTAAACTTTGCCATGCAACCACCTGTTGGGGGTCAAATGACGTTTGCGTCTGTGTTATAATTATAATATCATATATGAACAAATTGACTTTATATGGATTTCTAAGGTTCTAGTATAAAGAATGATATATTCTAGTATAAAAACTATAAAGAATGACAAATATGTTGCATAACATCAATACTGGAACTCCGTTCAGCATTTTCGTCGTTTTGAATATCAGAATCACCAATTCTCCTCATAACTTCATATACACACACACACACACACACACAATATATATATATATATATATATATATATATATATATATATATATATATATATATATATATATATATATATATATATATATGTAATGATATAATGCCCTTTGATCCTCAGCATTACGTTCGTTGCATATATTTTCATGTGATGAGTGTATCTATATAGAATGTAAGTACTATGCGGTTATATGTATATTATATATATCGAAGATCCATACATACATGCACATGGCTACCACATTAGAGAAGCATCATGTGCAATCTATTTATCACGTAATTTTCCAATAAATATTTTGTTAGCTAATTTAAAAGCTTGCACCATTGACCTTATTTGCACTTTAAAAAAAAAAAATGTACTCTCTCTCATCACGAAACTGAAAATACTACAGTTTACCAACGTCAGGTTTTTAATAGAAAACGCACAGTGTGCTGCTAGCCACCATGAGTGCTTTAAAATGAGGATTAATGGAGATGAAATCAGCCGACAATCAGTCAATAGTGTCAAGAGACAGAGCTGCTTTGAGGAGGGCAAGTTGTCTGCTCTCTCCACGCTGTGTCTTCGACTTGTAATTTCTCTTCAAATCGATTACATTACTGAATATCTGTAATGACAATAGGGTCTACCTGATTGGATATGTGAATATTGCAGTTGTAGATACCCAAATTTTCTACAACTCTGTTAGAAGAAAAATTATTTATCTTCAATATTTTAAAAATTTCATAATTTGTATTTTTCGGATGCTCTAGGAGTCATGACTGAAAAAACTCGCATTTAATTGAAACTTGGATTTTTATTTATTTATTTTTCTCGAACTCGTTTTCATTCTATAAATTCACAGGAACAAATTATTTAATTATCTGAAAATTTCGTTTAGAAAAATTCTCCCGACAACAATCATGTAGGATCAGACAGATCTTGTCGAAGTCAGACGCCTGAAGTCTTCTTGTTCCTGAAATTAAGTGGCGATCTATCAAGTTTACCCATCGTTAGGAAAGAAGAGAGAGAGAGAGAGAGAGAGAGAGAGAGAGAGAGAGAGAGAGAGAGAGAGAGAGAGAGAGAGAGAGAGAGAGAGAGAGAGAGAGAGAGAGAGAGAGGAGAGAGAGACAGAGAGAAACGGTTAGTGCAGCCGTCACTTCTAATCTAGTTATGTGAGTCCCCGTCAAATATTTTGCCAGTATAATTAGAAAGTTCGCACCGTGGACCTCGGTTGCATTTTTATAAGTTGTGCGCTCTCTCTCTCTCTCTCTCTCTCTCTCTCTCTCTCTCTCTCTCTCTCTCTCTCTCTCTCTCTCTCTCTCTCTCTCTCTCTCTCTCTCTCTCTTTCTCTTTCTTTCTTTCTTTCTTTCTTTCTCATGCTCGCTCGTTCTTTCTGTCCTGATTACCTCCCACATGTACCCAGTTCCGCCAAACACACCACCACATATACCGATTGGAGTCAACAACCCCTTCCCACACGAACCCAGCTGTTCAACCACCCCCCACAATTGCCATGCCTCGTTAACCACAAGCACCCCGTCGTCAACCTTCCCATCCATAAACACCTAGCTGTCCAACCACGATTCCCCCATAAGCACACATACGTCCAACCACTCTCCTGCAAACAGCGAACGGCGTCAACTACCTTCTCCAAGCACTCAGCGGTGTCAACCATCTTCAACAAGCACCCAGCAGCTTCTAAACCCCTACTCTCCGTTCCCCACAAGCAGGCATTAGCGTCAACGACCTTCCCCTAACACCCACAGCCATCAATGACCTTCCCCTTCTCCTCAAGCACTCAGCCATTTAGCCACCCCAGATAAGTATCCAGCGGTGTCAACCACCCAACACAAGCATCCCGCTATCTTGCCTACTGGTCTGGTCAGCAACGCATTGATCATGCCCTATAGAGTAAATCGTTCATTTATTAATCATACAAGCAACAGACACATTACGACCCATCGCCCTCTGCCTTGTGCGTTATTCCAATGAGGAATTGTGTCATTCCGGTCAGTATGTCCGTTATTCCGGTCAGCACGTCCGTTATTCAGGTGAGCACGTAGTTATTCGTCCGTTATTCAGGCAAGTATGAGGACAATAATCGCAGAACCGTGCATGTTTTACAACGGACAGGAAGCCAAAATAATGTGTCGGCCTGGTATCATTTTTCATTCAAATGTCAACAGTACTTGTGGAAAATGGCGGCTCGATGAAGCATTGTGTTGGCTTTGGAAACGATGTTGTTGGTATTTGTCCAACGATGAAATATGATGAAATATTGGCACTGGAGATTGTGGGTGGAGTGACTGTGTGAACGTGTGTGTGTGTGTGTACTCACCTAGTTGTACTCACCTAGTTGTGTCTGCAGGATCGAGCATTGACTCTTGGATCCCGCCTTTCGAGCATCGGTTGTTTACAGCAATGACTCCTGTCCCATTTCCCTATCATACCTGGTTTTAAAATTATGAATAGTATTTGCTTCCACAACCTGTTCCTGAAGCGCATTCCATTTCCCCACTACTCTCACGCTAAAAGAAAACTTCCTAACATCTCTGTGACTCATCTGAGTTTCAAGCTTCCATCCATGTCCTCTCGTTCTGTTACTATTCCGTGTGAACATTTCGTCTATGTCCACTCTGTCAATTCCTCTGAGTATCTTATACGTTCCTATCATGTCCCCCCTCTCCCTTCTTCTTTCTAGTGTCGTAAGGCACAGTTCCCTCAGGCGCTCTTCATACCCCATCCCTCGTAGCTCTGGGACGAGTCTCGTTGCAAACCTCTGAACCTTTTCCAGTTTCATTATATGCTTCTTCAGATGGGGACTCCATGATGAGGCGGCATACTCTAAGACTGGCCTTACGTAGGCAGTGTAAAGCGCCCTAAATGTGTGTGTGTGTGTGTGTGTGTATGTGTGTGTGTGTGTGTGTGTGTGTGTGTGAGTTTCGACGTCGAATATATTAATTCCCGCTACAAGCGGGCCTTCGGAGGTGTATTTGCTAGATTAATTCACAAACACAAACAAATGGTTACCCAGCCAGAGCGCTCTGTGCCTAATGACATATTATGGTCCTAATTGTAAATTCATACATTTACAATATATAAATTATTTGTTTGCAGCCGAGTATTATTAATGAATATCTTGGGGATATAAAATATCACCAAAAATATTGCTACTTTATTCTTTAAAGAATTGTACGTGAATAGAGTTGTCATCTGTCGCCTACTATTTAAATTCAGTGTGATTTTTTTCACTTCAACATATTTAAACTCGCCTATTTGTGTTTGTGTACTGTTATATTTATGTCCGTAGGTTCGAGTTCTAACTCTTGAGACCAGCTTTACATCAGTGATGGTATGTAAATATGCTCAGCTACAATTGGCCTTTTTCTGGAAGCTCTGTATGCAGTTTAAAAAACAGTCAAGATATTGTAGAGGAAGTTAACGGTTATGAAAGGACATCAGAGTAAAATTATAAATTCTTTTAGCATAAAATGATGTGACTTTTCAATGCAGAACATTGTGATTCGACTGAATCACAATGTCATCGATGCCGTTTTCTCTAAAACGTATTTAAATATCTAATATACATTCCGGTACGTTCTGATCCGAGGACTTGCTTTGTAAATAAGCATCTTTGAAAAATAGTCCCTCGGTAAAACAGTTTAATCGTCAAGCGAAATTTTGTCTCAAATTACGCTGCTGGCGCTCTATTAGCAAAATAAAGCAGTTCGCCAATTCTTAAATGATTTTCCAAATCTGAATATTCATGAGACACAATCTGCAACGACTAGTAATAAATAACTTTTGACCTTAAGCACTTTAGCCTTCAAATATCAATTTGCCCAAAGTGATAACAGCGCTTCTATCTATTTAAAAATTATTTGTAATAATAATTCTACTACTTTTGTAAATAAATTTGGATAATATCAATATCGTCGATAATATTTTTATAATTAATCTTATCTCAATTATCAGAGAAAAATCCTGGTAATGGTTAAAACATCTACGATTTACAACTCTGCAAGGAAAAAACGTAAACATTTGTGAGAAATTAGAAGAATTGTACCTTCTATCGTCTGGGGAATATGAACAAATCTATATACACCTTTTAAAATTAAAATATCGTTCTTATCTAAAGTGAAATGTTTGATAATTATAAGTTACTGTATAGTTTTAATACAAAGATAAATGAAAGTCCAAGTGTTTCCCTATGAAGGCAATTATTAGCAAGTAGATAATGTCAGAAAACTACCATTACGAAAAAGTTGTGGAATATATATATAATGGAGACAAGGAAATTGAGAGGAGAAAGATGGGCAAGAGAGTCGAGTCATGGAGGAGGAAATTGAGTGTTCCTGATAGTGGCGCCGCCTGAGTCAGGTATTAATCCTATTATATTCGAATTATGGGAAGCGCCAACACGCTGTCCTGTTGGGTTACCGCTCCGGTGGCCAGTTGCTACATCCTCATTTGATCTCTCTCTCTCTCTCTCTCTAAAACTAAAATTCTGACTTAAATTCTTAAGTCATTCCTTACTTCCTCTCACACTTTTTTCTCATTACTATAGTAGTATATCCATTCCTTATTACATAATTTATATTCTTCTCTTTATTATCCTTCCTTCGTCTCATATCCTTTATTCCTCTTCCTTACACCCTTCCTTTCTCCCTCCTTCTCTCTATTTCTCCCACTGTGCATCTCCAGGCAGCACCAACGTGAACATCACGTTGAAGAGCCCTTGATCTAACAGCTTCCCCAGGGCAACCATGCCTCGCCACCTGCCTGTCCCTAGAATTGCAGGTCTTAGCCCCGGAATTCCGTTGGCTGAAACTGTGCATAGTGCTCAGCTGCACACCAACACTATTTGCTACGTCTTGCTGGAGATATAAGCGCCTTGATCTCATATCACCTCTCCTTCTTCCCCTTCCTGTGCTGATCAACGTAACTACGGGGTGAGAAAATCCTTTATGCTAGTACTTTCTGATAGGGAAACTCCCTGTTGCTGGCACTATTCCTGGTAGGAATACTCTGTGATATCGGTGCCATCTTGTATTGAAAACTCAATGGCACTGACACTTCGTTTTACGGACATTCACTATGACTATGACAATAATACTGTGGTAGATTTCATGGCTGTAATAAAAATTAGTGGAAAACAGTGCTGAAAACTGGAACCATTTAAAAATTTCATGGTACTAACACTAACACTTCACAGAAAATCAATTATATTAACATCAACTGATAGGGAAAAATACGTTGCCTTGGCATTACCTGGTGAGGAGAACTCTCTAAAGACACCACAGCCTATGTTTCTAAAATCTAAAATAAAAATAAAATGTGAAATTATGTTAATAACAACAGAAGAGAATCACGATACCTAATAAAATTAAATATTTTTTTACAGAACATTGAATTTAGATTCGTTAGGTAAGATTATATGTAAAGTTTAGGGTTAGATTAGGTTATGTATATATAAGTTAGGTTATATATATATATATATATATATATATATATATATATATATATATATATATATATATATATATATATATATATATATATATATATATATATATATATATATATATAAACACAGTCAGGAGGGGAGAGGGGTTACTATATATATATATATATATATATATATATATGCAAGGAGCCGGATTATTTTAAAACTTATCTTACTCTTATTTCGAAGATTTTAATGCGATCGTTAATCGGGAAATATGTGGTGGTTTTCTAAGAGCTAATTGTGGTACTAAACTAAGTAGTGCACAAGACATGAAATTATTTGACCTCTGTGCTTTGTGCTTCACAATACCTGCTTTACAAGTGATCAACTTATGTGTTTATCTGTCTCTTTCCGAGTTTGTCTCTATATCTGCCTCTCTCAAGCCTGTTTCTATGACTTTCTGTCTCTCAAGCCTCTCTTTATATCTGTCTCTTTCTCTCTTGAACAAAATTAACTCTTCACTAACGACATTGAACTTACATTATTCGTTCATTGACATATTGTCACTAGTCTTCTACGATAATTTTAACAAATGTGCTTTTTCCCTATGGTGTGCTGTAGAGGTGTGCAGTAGAGGTGTGCTTCAGAGGTGTGCTGGAGAGGAGTGCTGTGGAGGTGTTCTGTGAATGTGTGCTGTGGAGGTGTGCTGTAGAGGTGTGCTGTAGAGGTGTGCTTCAGAGGTGTGCTGGAGAGGTGTGCTGTGGAGGTGTTCTGTGAATGTGTGCTGTGGAGGTGTGCTGTAGAGGTGTGCTTCAGAGGTGTGCTTCAGAGGTGTGCTGAAGAGGTGTGCTGTGGAGGTGTTCTGTGAATGTGTGCTGTGGAGGTGTGCTGTAGAGGTGTGCTGTAGAGGTGTGCTGTAGAGGTGTGCTTCAGAGGTGTGCTGAAGAAGTGTGCTTTGATAACCTATTTGTTCACTCAGGACGGATTGGATAAATAAATGTGTCACAATATAAAGTGATAGTTTAAACGTTGTATTGCTGCTGAACTTAATAGTGCAAGGGGGAAGAATTAAATGTCATTTTTCAATTTGGATTACTGTCCGAGTCAAATTTTTGGGTTGTGTGAGTTAGATATCCTGTTACTGTCACTTAAACTAATCTATGACAGGCAGTGTATCATATGCTATTTTATTTAACTAGGGCAGCTGGATTTGGATTAGAAAGGCGGCTGGAAGTCAGGAGGGAGGGTTGGTTGCTGGATGTTGGGGGGAGAGGAACAGCTGGATTTTAACAAGAGAACAATATAGCAACGGAATATGACAACAGTAGAACAGGTCTGGACTCTGCGTCAACCAGTCCAGTCTATCAGTAGATTGTTAAATCACACCTATGGGTAATAGCTGCAATGACCCAAGTCAGCTCAGGTTATAAGGATAAGCTACGGCCTCATTAACCCGAACTCGACAGTTGTATAAAAGACTAAACCATTGGCTGAGGAGACAGTTAGATCTTAAATGTGACCTGGAGGGCGTGTTGCATGTGGCCAGAGGGGTTGTACATCAAAGCCTCATGCAGAGTGGAACTAGCTGTGTTGTAAGTACTGATTTCCTTTTTTTCCTTTCACTGAAAATCATCAATTCTGTTGAAACACAGTCAGGAGGGGAGAGGGGTTACTGCATTAAGATAATTTAATAAACTATTGTTTTTTAAACCTCGATTTCTTTATGTTCAACCTATTCTCCAAATATATTAGTGGACAGACCTTCAGCATTGTTCATAAGACCCCGTGTCCTCATGACTAGTGTCCACTATTGTCATTTATACCCTCCCCGAGTGAGTCAATGGTAATTAATCAATACTTAAGTGTCTAGACACTCTAGAGCTTACTATTCATTCAATCCCGCTGTTGAGAAAAGTAAGTGGTTGAGAGTTATTCGCGCTGTAAGGGGACCACGACGCCTAATACAAAACATTCCCTATGCCGTGAATACATATTACCAGTAGGAAATTTATATATATTTTCATTTATTTCAATCTCGGTCCCCTGAATCCGGAAATTAATTTAAAAATTAATTAAAACTCAAGGTGGTGGCAGTGTATTTACATAATTTTTTGGAGTTGTTAAGTGAAGTTATTTAGTGTTATTTAAGACGACGCAGCAATATCAATCTGTTATGCTCTCTCTCTCTTTCTCTTCCTCCTCCTCACAGTTTATCTCTCTGTCTCATTTTCTCCCTCTTTCATTATCCTCTATTCCCCTCTCTCCCAACCTCCTCCCACACTCTCTTCATCACATCCTCCTCTCCATCTCTCTCTTCCTATTGGCTGGCTACAAGACAGATGACTATAAAACAGAGTCATTATAATTACATTATCATAGGATGTTGGGGATAGGGGTGCTGAATAAGGAGGGGGTGGGAGTGGGGGGGTCATCTGGATGTCGGGGGAAGGGGAGCTGGATGTCGGAGGGGAGCTACTGGATATCTAAAGGGTCAACTGGACGTCATGGTGAGACAACTGGATGTCGGCGGAGAGAATATCTGGAGGTTGGGGGCTAGAGAAGACAGTTGTGTCGGGGGAGGACAGCTGGATGTCTGGGGAGGTGGAAAGGGGAGGTGGGCAGCTGAAGATGGGAATTATCAGGGGATTGCACCAAGCCTTGGCAGCCCTGTTATTGGGAGTTATCTTCAGCCCTTGGAGACTGCTATCACAACCCTTAACTATGAAATCTTCACTGTTTAGTCTTTTTCCCATAAAACTACGGTCTCTCTAAGCTACTTTAATATTGCCGTTGACTTTACTGCGCCGGAAAACAGCCCGAGGGATGCTTGATGCACTGGGGCTGGTAAGAGGATCAAGCTAGAAAGCCTTACACCGAAATGTTCCGGGTCCACGATTTGTTCAGTGCTTTTCAGTCTCACTTTAGGATGCGTCAAGTGGTTTTCCAGGATCCTACACAGGACGTCATACAGGATGTCATACGATATTATATTGGAGTGAAGCAGTGGCTACTGTGGAGGTGAGACAGTGGCTACTGTGGGGGTGAGACAGTGGCTACTGTGAGGGTGAGACAGTGGCTACTGTGGAGGTGAGACAATGGCTACTGTGGAGGTGAGACAATGGCTACTGTGGGGGTGAGACAGTGACTACTGTGGAGGTGAGACAATGGCTACTGTGGGGGTGAGACAATGGCTACTGTGGAGGTGAGACAATGGCTACTGTGGGGGTGAGACAATGGCTACTGGGGAGTGAGCACTAGGGGACACATGTGGAAACAGTGCCCAAATGAGCCACAGAGATTGTCAGAGTGGTTGAAAAATGGAATGCATTAGGAAGTGATGGTGGAGGCTGACTCCATACACAGTTTCAAGTGTAGATATGATAGAGCCCAGTAGGCTCAGGAACCTGTACACCAGTTGATTGACAGTTGAGAGGCGGGACCAAAGAGCCAGAGCTCAACCCCCGCAAGCACAAATATGTAAAGTGGGTGAGTATACACACACACAACCCAGGGTCAATTTCGTCGTATATATAACTACATCCGATTGCATTCTCTCTGTCTCGTCTCGTTTATTGGTTCTGTTGCCGCGCACACCTCCCCTGTTACAACAGTTAAGAAAAAAATTAATAGTTTCACCATTCTCTTTGTGATGTCTTTGGTTAAACGTTTCAGAAAACAATTTGTAAACAAAATTTCCGACCCTCAAGAGGCTCCCGGAGATCCCCCAGAATCCATATTACCTTTGGAAGGAATTAAATTTTGAGAGTGCTAAACAAGTCTACAGAGGAACTGGAAGAAATATGAAAACAGGATAGCAGCTGGGATAGAGTTACACAGTTAAGAAACGATGCCTGACTACTTTGACCATTGAGGATCGAACTTCAGGGTACTTCTTGAAATATTCGGTTACAATGTACACCATCTCTTCACTGTTTCATTCAACGTACGCCTCAACTACAAACAATCCCTATTATATGTACATCTTCATGATGATTTTAGTGTATATTCTCAACAAAGATTCATCACATGCTCGTTCATCCAGCACGTCTGTTGATGAACGAAAAATACATTTCATATTACTCGTAACTGATTACGTTGAATTGTTTCCTGTAATCGAGAAACATTCAAATGTAATCAGTTTTGAGTCACTCGTAAGGTGTTTTTCATTGTTTAAGAGTAAAGTGGCCGCTGGACAAATGATAATTTTGCTATTGTATTAAGAATGGGGCTTTAATGAATCATGGAAAAATTTAAAGAAACCTATGAATGCAGATACAATTTTGACAATATCTACAAACGCTGGAAACCAGGAGCTGGAACTCAATATACAATGCAATAAAAAGGACAGTTGGAACTCAAATCTCCAATGATTCTCTTCACGTATTTTTATCCACCTCAGTTTCCTTGACAGATAGTTGCAATATTGCACAGAGGTCGGGTGTCAAGTGCAGTGTTGCGATTTCAGAGCTATTTTGCCAGGGGCAGCGGAAGCGTTTGAGACGAGACAACCTATTGGGCGTGCTCCAGTGTCGTATACAGAATAAGAAGCTCCGGCACAAGTGTTCGTTATTTGTGCATATTATATATATAAAGCGTACCACCTCTGGTGCAAGTGTTGGGACCCATAGCCTCGGAGAAGAAAATAAAGAGTACTCAGAGAAGACCTTGTGGATCCTCACTGAACACTTTGACATTTTCTTCTCCTACCACCCCTATTCTGTTTGTATATGTATGAATATATTTATCTATTTTATTTTAAATTACATTACAGAAATAGGGTTACAACATGGGTTACATGCAAGGCACAAGGCTACTTGTCACAAGTTATGGAGTTCCTCTAGCTCCTCAGATGGCGGGCAGGAACGATGGATTCAGTGAGCATTTCCTCTTTGGATCGCCACACTAAGGCGCTGAAAGAGGAAACTGGCGGCTTTAGGGTCTCTAGTTGTTTCAATTAGCTTAGAACCCAGTTCCTTAAAAAAACTAAATAAAATTTACCCCAGGCACCATGTGTCTCTGAGGCAACCAATGTTGTAATCCTTTTTGTGAAATTAAATTTTAAAATAAAGTGAAAGATATATATATATTAGTTTCAACCCATGTACTGATTATGTACACCAGTTCATACGTATGTGTGTGTTTATCCGTGTGTTTATCTGATTCTCGCACTTATATTACTTAACTAAGTCAATTAAAACTTACATTGTTAACGATATAGGCCAAAGTATCAGAGGGAAGATGAAGCCATCTGACTCTTGAATGTCTTATGCAAATGACTTCCAACAGGAAACGTACGCCAACATATTTAGGCACATCACAATCACACGTCAAACATACACACACGATTAACATTATTAAATTTAAATTCTTTTGGTAACCATAACATTATCAGGATAGGACTTAAGCGGAGAGTTTTCTTACTAATCGGAGTAATATTTTCGTGCTTAAACTGTCTAATAAATGTCACGACATAATTCCCTGGCCTATTATAAAGTCTCAAGTCTAATGCTCTCAAAATATACACTTCCCTCTGAATTAATAAATGTTATGGTCAGAAATATAGTTAAATGTGCAAAAGAAAATGTGCAAGTGTTTGCGAAACACAAACAAGATTATTCGAATAATGCAAGACAAAAAATTCTCTAAAAGCTATTAAGTATATGCATTTAGTCGATGCTTATGTATACAATGCCGAGTATTCAGTAAAAATGAATAAAAATGAATTTACAAAATTAATGGCAAATATGAATTTAAAATTACTTTTTTTTTTTTTTTAATTTTGTTTCCTCGGTGATGTCAGGAGTGAAGTTTGTAAATTAATATTTATTTTCAGTAATCATGAAAAGTCATACTAAAATTCTTTCAATATCTTGATAAGAAGCTTTATATACTTTGCCTTGTGATTAAAGAGGAATTATTAACAATAATTTGTTTTGTCAGGGACAGGAAGCACACACACATTATATATATATATATATATATATATATATATATATATATATATATATATATATATATATATATATATATATATATATATATATATATATATATATATATATATATAGGGGGGTACCAGCTCTAGCTGTTTGTAGGGACCCATAAGCCTCGAAGAAGACGATATGCAGCACCCCGGGAGAACATTGTTGGGCTCTCTCGTGCACTGGCACATATCGTCTTCTCCTACCACCCTCTTATTTATTTGTATATATAGGGAATTTTATTGTACAAGATTACATGATTACAAATGTGGCCTTAACACATACGCAACATTATATATACATATTATGTATATATATATATTTATATATATGTATATATATACATATATAATTTCCTTAGGCTTGTTTCAAGATCCCCCAATGTCGACCATTCCCAGGAGGCATCCCCACAATAGTTGCCTAATTCTCGGGTACCTATTTACTGCTTGGAGAACGGAGGCAATAAGTGAAAGGAAACGTGCCCAATCATTTTCGCCCCGCCCGATAATCGAAAGCGTGTTATCAATTGTGATTTGAGAACAAAGCCAGTGTTAATAACAATTATTGCCCGCATTGATCGGCAATATATATTTTTTCAGCGGATGATTATATTTTTCAAAGTACATAAATGATTCAGTTTTACTGTCATTATCTTCATCGCTATTATCACTGGTTCCTCCGTTTGGATTAGACGGTAGAGCGACGACCTCGTTTTATGTAGGGTCGGCGTTCGATTCCCAATGATCCAAGTAGTTGCGCACCGTTCCTTCACCAGGTCTTCATTACTCTGTTTTTATATCCCTTATAACCACACCTTCCGTATTCATCGTCACGGAAAACCAGCATCCACACTACGGTTGCGGTTGGAGACTATCATTTGCGATTTGGAGATTATCATACGACTGGAGCTCCATTGCATGGGCGTCGTATTGCCCAAAGAAACTTGCCAGGGGTTGCTATGTCAAGTCCGAGTTCAAGAAAAACTATTGAAGTCACCGAGTGTTCACCATCTAGATTCGAGAGAAATTGCCGTGACTGTAATTTAGAAGACGCCAGGGCATCGAACAAGAGGTGGAACCGTCTGATAAGAATACGTCAAGAGCACAACTATGGAGGAGAGGACTCAGATCACCAAATCAACCAATTAGATAACACATTTCATCATGTCAACCAATGAAAGCAGATCATCAAGGTAGCTAATTAGAAAACGGCCATTATCAAGCTAACCAATGAGAAGATGCAAATTAAATCATCCCATGAGAGAACGCAGTTCATTAAGATCGCTGCAACGTCACCCATTCAATGGTAATTTGTTTCAATTATCTCCAAAGATCAGGTTGGCCAAACTCAAACGTCTAAAGTAACTAAAGTTAAGATATAATTAGTAATAATATTAATGAAGTTAGTCATCCAGAGTTGGACCTGTTTTAAGTGTTAACGTAACATAACATCTGACAGGTAACAGACAACATTTCCCGGGAGATTGAAGGTGTAATTAGATAGCTGGGTTATTGTCACAGGAAAGCCCTGTATGAGAGTAAGTAATAAACAAATATAATAGTTCGGGTTTGTTCTCGGTATGAACTGACTCGTATATTATATAAGATAAAAATCAATACTAATACAATGAATTTCTCATTTGATGTCATATTGGATGACGTAGGAATAATTTAGTGTCGTATATTGATTGATTAATAAATGACAAATGTACAATTTCTCAACACTGCTTTTAGTCAATAATGATTTCAGTAACTTCTCGTGCATTTTTCACACTCGATTCACGTTTCCATTCATTCCCAACATTCGCCTAACTTCTGGGGTGCCATTAATTTTTCCTATCTTTAAATTCGTTTAATAAACTCTTTTCTACTTCTCCATTGTCAAATATATACTAAAATTAACATGCTCTTACTTATATTATGGTTAGCCGATTCCAGTACTGTTCCTCCGCATTCAGTTGAACGCGTTCAATTGAATTTAAGTCCATTCTTGAGTATTACGACCAAAACTGAACTACATAATCTAAATGGTTATCTTCCTTGAGATGATTTCGGGGCTTTAGTGTCCCCGCGGCCCGGTCCTCGACCAGGCCTCCACCCCCAGGAAGCAGCCCGTGACAGCTGACTAACTCCCAGGTACCTATTTACTGCTAGGTAACAGGGGCATTCAGGGTGAAAGAAACTTTGCCCATCTGTTTCTGCCTCGTGCGGGAATCGAACCCGCGCCACAGAATTACGAGTCCTGCGCGCTATCCACCAGGCTACGAGGCCCCCGTAGGGTACCGTTCCTTCACTCTGTCCTCAAATCCCAGGTCTTTAGCCTAGTATCCTTTCCAAGAGTTATATAGTCATACATGTGAGACACTCATCAATAAGGTCTTCATATTTTATTTCTCCTAACATTTTCTTTCCGTAAACACAATTAACTGAACTCATATCTACCTATTTTTCATTTGAATTAATAAAAGTAATAAGCTTTTATCGATATTATATATATTCTAATATATTCTAATATTCTAATCTTCAGCCAATAACATTTATTACATGTATACCTCATATGGTACATTGCAATTATTATTTTATTTGGGGGGGATATCATACGAATCTCAATAAAAAACTACCCATAAATCGCTATTTTTATTTTAAAATTCAAACGTTTTGGTCATATGTAATCTCAGCGGTGACAAAGATCTTGATCTGTATCTTAACTATTTTCTCTTCATAACTTTTCATTAATTAATAGAGGTATTCTACTCCAGCCGTTGTAAGCTTCACTTTTGTTTGTAAATATTAAAATTGTTGCAACTACTAGTCTGTCGAAATTAGAGTGCAATTAAATATTTAGCACAGAGTTCGCTGTAATTCTGATAATGAATTACAATAGAACTGAAAGAGAGTGAGAGAGAGAGAGAGAGAGAGAGAGAGAGAGAGAGAGAGAGAGAGAGAGAGAGAGAGAGAGAGAGAGAGAGAGAGAGAGAGAGAGAGAGAGAGAGAGAGAGAGAGAGCAGACACCGAGATAAGCAGAAATATACAAAAGTGTGTTTTTACGAAAGATCAGTATCAAATTACTGATGAAATATTCATGGCTGTGCCTCACTCTCCCTTACCGAGTGCACACGTCTAAAAAAAAATTATCTGTTTTATTATTAGTCACAGTTCCAAAGTGAAAAATTCAATCCAGATGCCTTTGAATTATTTGTAATCTCCAGGGGAAATATAAAATTGTTTTTCCATTTTAGTATAATGACATTAATCTAACTAGTGATAACTGACTGCTGATTTTCAATGCAACGTCTTCGTACATATAACATTGTTAATTATCGATCATAACATGGGGAGAATTTTTTTCCGGCGATGTTCTAATGAAGCATTGCATTAGTTTGTTTAGAATATCTAAACGTTATCTGTTGGTGATAATATTAGCGTACATTAACAACCGTATACAGACGACCGAACACTGACATTCGTACGTTAATGCCCGTGCGTTGACGTACCAATGCCCGTGCTTTGACGGAATTATAATCATTCATACTCGAATATTACAATTGTGATTGGGCAAACGCTCATAATCTGCTTGAATAGCACGACCGTCATCATGCAGGTCAGTGCCAGAGGCACTTTCTCTAGGTTTTATCGCTGTGCAATAACAATAGCAAGTCCAATACAAACGAGAAAGAGCACCAGGATGGATATACCTCTACAGCACGAACAACGAGAACAAAAATTGATATAGCAACTATAGCAAAAACGCTAACAAAAGTTTTAGAACGGTCACCATGTCAATAGAGCAGAATGACAAGTTAAGTTTGAAGATCAGAGCAGCTGTGAAGACAGAAGGACAATGGTTACCCAAGATCGTAGAAAGGCAGCCTTGCGTAGTCTTCACGATGACAATGTTAATTATCGTCAAACTATATCAGAGGTACGCAACCTTGCGAAAATCCCATAATATGTATGTAAATTATGTAAAGGATATTGCTAGGTTTCATCTAGTCACCAGAGAAAAGGAAGTGCAGTTTTCTACAAGGTTTCAGATACCTGTATTACCTAATAGGAGTGGTTTCCTAGGGACCAATAAACTGTCTTACATTTATAGACCATGTGAAACTTTATTGAAGTCACGCTACTGCAAAATCAGTGTCCAAGACCTGAAGCTCGATCTTTCAGGCACAAAGAGGCGAATACACAAAGTACACACACACACATACACACACACACACACACACACACACACACACACACACACACACACACACACACACACACACACACACACACACACACACACACACACACAACACACACACACTCACACACTCACACACACACACACACACCACTCGCATAAAACATTTTCGCAGACCTTCTCTGTAATCAACCTTAATACAATTTGTAAATTAAATCCTATCGAGACAATCCCGCAGTGGGATTTGGTGTTGAGGTCTCTAAACTGAACCCAGATAATGACTCTGAACGCTTAAACAAAGAGTCCAACTCGGTTTAATTAGTGTATCAAGGCTGACGCACGCACACATTCGACCATACGCATGGCCAATTCTAAAGAAAAGGTAAAAAATGATGACTTATTGACCATAACTCCCGAGGCAAGGATCCAACGAGTCGTCTCTGTTATGTGATTAAAGTCATTTATATCTGCGCGATTATGCCGTTAAGCAGACTGACTTTCGTGTCGAAAGGTGATCAGGAGTTTTGGCTCCCCTAAAAATTATCCCCAGAGAGGAAGAATCAATGACGAACAAATTTTGGCAGAGTCCAAAATCGAGACGGAACCTGTGAAACCTCTAACGTAATTGTAAGAAGTGGAAGGTAATTGGAGAAACCTGAAGGACAATTGAAAAAATAGGAAGGCAATTGTGAAAGAAATTGTTGGTCGTGTTGTTTGGAAATTATGAAAGTTGTGAATTGTCAAGCCATAAGGTCGTCGATCGGTTATGCTGATGGTAAATGACTTGGATTTGTTGGTAAACACGAACGCATGAGGACGCAATTGTATGGAATTATCAGGATCCTGCGCCACAGTGGTCTGCGTCCTCAGCTCATAGCCAAGGGAGCCATGTTTATTTCCCGCACAGGGGCAGAAACAGTTGGACACTTTTTCTTCCTCTTGATGCCTCTGTTCAAGGAGCCAAAGTGCAAACTTCCTGTCCACTTTTTTATTTCCAATTATGAGTAACGGGTTTATCAAAAAATGTATCAATTTTATAATAATAACAAAAATTACAAACTTTTTATACATACATACATACCCTCACAAATTTATGTTACATGTTAGAATCAGTCGTTCTTGTTGATATGTGTTAATGAGTATAGCCGAAAGTGTTTAAAGGATAATTCTAATATGAATCTTTCCTATATTTTACTACAAAACTCAAAAGATTTTGCAGTAAATTCTGGTAGACCTAATTCCGTGTTCCTGTCTCTTGGGGGTATATTAAACAAAACATAATGCATTAAAGTGTCACTTTTCCGATTGATCACGGTGTATTGGGTAGTGCAGGGGAGAGAGAGAGAGAGAGAGAGAGAGAGAGAGAGAGAGAGAGAGAGAGAGAGAGAGAGAGAGAGAGAGAGAGAGAGAGAGAGAGAGAGAGAGAGAGAGAGAGAAGAGCAGCAGGGGGGAGAGGATGAGGGGAGGGCGTACGGAATAGAGGAGGGGGGAGGGTGGTATTTCTTCCTGCTCCAATAAATCTGATTGGGAATCAGCACAAACATGTTTATCCCAAATTTTACTTCCGCCATGAGCCGATCTGCAGCCAAGCGCTTGACGGTGTTTGTTGTATGCTATTAAACTTAAAAGTTTGTTTTAACGCTCACCCTACCTGCAGCTCTCTCCATTCCGGCAGAACCCCAAATTTGATGTAGTTAAGACGTGAGAAGGAGGAAGTTGCCCAGAACCTCTCCTCACCCCACCACAATCTTTCCGATGCTCTTCATGGCCCTTATTACCAAAAGGTTTTTCACAGGATCAATTAATTTTTTCGTGGCTGGCAATTTTTCCCGTGTGGAAAACAAGGGAGTGAAACACCACTTTTTCTTTGCAGTTAATCTCGTTGGCAGCACCTGCCTGCCTCTCTGGCAGGCTACCTTCGAGCTTGCTTGCTTGACTGCATGCCTATCTGCCTTGTTGTCACCTTGTTTGCCTTCCTTTTTGCTTACCTCCATGTTTATTTGCTTGAATGCACGTTTGACTACTTGACTGCCTGCTTTTTTGCCTGCCTTCCTTCCTTCTTGTCTACTAAATGAATACCTGTTACGTGATGAAATTTCCTTTTCATGTATGAGGTCCAGAGGGGATTAACCTCCTGAGATTATGTATGTCGTTAACAGGGTTCACTCACCTTAGGAAAGCAAAGGTGGTTAAAGTACAGGAGAGGCTATCTGAGATTATTTTTTACCCCCATGCAGATAAATATATTTTTGGAAAATATCACTAACTTGTCAATAGTTGGTAAATGTCACTAACTTTTCAATAGTTGGTAAATGTCACTAACTTTTCAATAGTTGGTAAATGTCACTAACTTTTCAATAGTTGGTAAATGTCACTAACTTTTCAATAGTTGGTAAATGTCACTAACTTTTCAATGGTTGGTTAAAATTTCTAACAGATCATTTTGATGGAAATATTTACACACTTCTTGAACACTTGTTATAGAGCTCTCTCAGATTTATTTAATGGCTTATGTCTGGAATTCATTTAAAAATATATCAAGATGTGAAGTCTTTAACATAGTAAATAATGTTAACAATAATTAATTGTTCGTCATTTATGTTTATTATATTGTCGCAAGTTAGAATTACAACGTCTGTATTATTTTATTATAATTTTAGTATTCTAATTGCAAACTTATATTAACTATCATTATTAGTTAATTACCGTTCTTTATTAGTATTCTGTACATTAGTATTTGACATTCTGTTCATAAATTATGCAATGACAACTTAGGCAAGATATAAATATTTACAATAATTCACAATTAGTACAGATTGTTAGTAAGATAACTTACTTCTCATACATCTAACTCTACGCATTGCCTTGATTACTTTAACCATCATACGTAGAGACTATTTGCTGAAACAAGTAGGCTGAAGTAAGCTTATCCTCCTTCGTTAGGTGGATCAGCATAAAATATGATCTACTGCTGCATGATTATACTTCTACCGTGGACATTTTTCCTTTAGTAATCCTATAAGCTTACTTAGATGCCTTAAGGAAGGGTAATTCAGCAGCTCTGAGTTTCTTTATTCGCGATAATATGTTATAATTCTTGGTTATTATCCTTTTTATCATGTCATAATTTCTCCTCACTTTGTAATGCCATTATGCTTGGATAATCCAATTTATCTGTGCATTAATAAACTTTAAAAGTATCCTCTCACCTCCTCTCTCTCTCTCTCTCTCTCTCTCTCTCTCTCTCTCTCTCTCTCTCTCTCTCTCTCTCTCTCTCTCTCTCTCTCTCTCTCTCGCATTCACTCGCCGTGTCTCGTACAATTCAATTAATCTGTGTTTGTATTCTAAATGCGGCTCTTTTATATATCACTGACAAGATTTAGCTTGCAAAACAGTGCCTTCACCTCCCGTATTATTCTCACATCCAGAGTGGTGTAAATAGCCATATTTCAAGCCTTTCTCGCTCGAAAAAAAAATTCCCTTTACCATGTCTATCCATCCCTCATGTGACATACGGATATAATACGTCCCATTAGCCAGAAAATAATGAGGCAGCAATAGGGCAATCACCATTAAGGTTTTCCCTCTGTCTTGTTCATAACGGCGATCTAGCGTCTTTCATCCACAAGATTCTTAAGGATTTTTTGTTCGTTTGTTATTGACAGGAAGGTGTATTTAACATTATGTTAACCAGGCATGAGGTGTATGTTATTGCCGGTGAAGAGGCTCCGTGCATTCCCTGGAGAGGCTCTTCGCATCCCGTGCAGAGGATCAAAACATCCACAGCACTCTTTATTCAAGGACGCTCAAGATTGTATATATTCGTAGTGTGGGTTTATAAATATATTTCCTGGAATTTTGATAGCTTTTAGGATATATTGTGTTCTCTGATATATTGTTTTCTTCCTTGGATTCCTCGATCTTTTTACCCTATATTGTTTTATTTCCCGATATTTTAAATTTCCACTCAAATATTTTCAAACTATTATTTTTCCCAAACATGTTAACTTTGAATCGGAAATCTTGCTCAAACAACACTATATAATATTTCATTTATTGTTCCTCGAACAATTTACTTTAGAGCGGAAATGATCAATCACCGACATGCCTTATGAAAAAAAGATCATTAACCGACCCAACAGGTAAGACAGATGGCGAATAAGTGTCACATGTTACATTCAAATATGTGTCTTACATCTGCAAGAAAAACCCGGACTTCGAGGTTAATTTGTTTTTCCTCAAGTCAAGTGTAAGAGCTCAGGGCATGCAACAGTACCTCTTAGTTAGACACAGATAATTAAATTAAATATTTATGGGAAGACACGAATTCAAGCGAACCCAGTAGACCCAAGCAATCGTAGAGCGGAACAAAAAGAGCCGTGGGAGACAAGGTTTTTGGACATCACACGCTCCAGTTGAAAGCAAGTTGACAGGGAACTCTGTAGAGTGAAGCAAATAATTGCCAACAATAGAGACTAATGTACATGTGGAAGATGCTCAACCTTGGAAGAGTGGTTGCCTTGCCTATTTATTCACAAAGTGGGCATTTCAAGTCATAGGCAACACTCTTCTTCTTCAAGGTGTTAGTTCCAACGATTTAAATGTACAGGCAGGACGACAACATCTAATTCAGTGCACCTGCTAAATGCACGAACAACAAAGTTCTATTTAGGATCAAATCATTTCTGCACACACTCGGCCCATAGTAGAAATATCCCAATCAGCAACACTGAAATAGTCAGCAGATACAGCGACAATTGGAGATCAGACATAGCTTAAGCACTTCACTCGTTCAATTATCAATTGGCAGCTTAAATCTAGATACGTCTTGATATCTATAAAACGAAGAGAGAGCTAAAAGTTTGCACTCCACCTACTGCCCCGGCCGACCTATTAGAATGTGAGGCAAGATTACTAAGCTCTTTCGACAGGGTAATTACTTGAGTCCTTCATTTACTATATACATCTGTCTCCGAAAATCGGAATTCACTGTCACACTGCCTCTGATGATGCTTAGTTCTGCGCTAGCAAAATAGTTCTATTAGTAACACGCATTAGGCCCATTGGAAATGTACAAAGAACTTTGGAAAATTAATTTTTCACTTTCTTTCTCTAGTGAATAACATAACAAATATGTAGATTTATGCTAGAATTATGTATCTAACCTTTATGATCATATTCAACACCACATGTTTACAAACAACTCATCCTCAGGCTAAGCTCGTCCAAGCTGTATGTGAATAAAAAATCCAAGTGAATGACGAACAATTCGAGGTGTTCTGAGGGTTGGAGCTAAACAAGGGACTTTTCGAGTGATGCTACGAATGTAATTAGTTGTGGGTCACAATATTCATTGGCTATGGGGATGCGCGGCGCAGTCCATCCTCATTAATATTAGCCAAATACTCGTTGATTCAACAGCAACCGCCTGTTTATGAACTAACTAAATTTTCCTAATGATTCTCAACTATAAGTTTGAACTTTTCTCGAACAGTGTTTTGTTTACTTCCTCTTTTATAATAATAATAATAATACACATATTTTATATATATAAAATTATATACATTTGATACATGATACAGCAGAGAATTTGTTGGTCAAAATGTTCATAACTTAAAGCAACAAATACGCAGTTTCAGGCAGGTTGCTCGAAATATCTAAATACCTTGCTAAATGCCTCACTACCATCTCTAAATGCTTCATCCATATATTACAAATAAGTGCCAACAAAAGCTGAATAGCTAAATATAACTTGTTCTACTATTTTTAACTATTCAAAATTTAAATATACATTTTAATTAGAGAAATATTGCTTTGACTACTCAATACGCAAATATTGATGAATGTGCCTTTGGTGTTGGCCAGATAGAACCAACGCAGCCCGAGGACGGGTTGCGATTCTGCCAAATCCTTCTAAAAGCAATTATAAAAGCGCTTTCATTCAGCAACAATCCCAAAGGCTTATGAATTTTTAGCATTTACACATGAGTTACACATATCTAATTTCGTTCGAAGTTTTTGACAATAAATGCTTCATTTACATAATGTAAATATATAAATTTGTGAACAGAACCCAGAAATGTAAATACAAATTATAATTATATAAGGAGCAACCCACGAAAGAAAATATGAACTTGGGGAAGGTCCAAGGATGAAGAAAAGAACAAGAAATTCAATGATACCATGAGTCTTAAGTCCAGGAGGGAGAGGAATCCAGAGTCAAAGGGAAGGTGATACGTGCCATGGTGCCTTAGAGCTTAGGACGTGGGTTCACACAGTACTTTCATGCCCTCTTTTGAAAGTTATATTTCTTACCTCGACCATGGTGGCTTAACCTGTATTTCTTAAACAGTTCACATACTCCGAAGATCCACGACGTTATTCGCAACGCTAACCTTTGGCTAAGCAAGACCTCTTAGTGCCACGGAGCTCGTATGCTAATAGACCAAGCTGCCATAATCGAGGAAGAATGCACAAATCTCTTAAATGGACATGCAAATGCTCTCTGAACCTTGGTTTGACTACTTACGACATGTAAAAAAAAATACTAAGCATTAAATCAGGCGCGTGCACTGGTCGTTTAAAGCTAATTAGTGTTCGGATACCCGACAATGTTCAGTACTAATTATCACGGAAGTTATTTTAGCATTTCACATTTTTTTACCAAACAAAATTATAGACATTACTTATCTTATTTACATTACCTACAATTTTCAGTATTGTAGTCATCTTCGGTCTCGAATAACAGGATATGTAGCATCCAGCTATATATATATATTTATTTGTAAATTGCTGTCCACTAGTTAGTTTTCCCCTTCCCTGTCATTGTGCATCAATTGATTTGCATGTCTGAGTTTTCATTATATTTATATTGTAACTTTTACTTTCCTGCACTGAATAGACATACAGTATTAACCATACCCAGTAGAATGATCTTATTTGGTTATCTTATTTGTATTACCTACAATTTTCAGTATCTCCATTACCTTAATGTTTATATTTCTAACAATCTATGTTCTATGTCAATACCTCAGCTTAACTCCTATACCTTATACTTATACCTCATACTATACTTATACCTCCTATACCTCAGCTTAACTCAAGTTTGATGTTTTTGTTGGCAGCTATTAGAACAGACCTGTTCTAATTCCCAGTGTCCAACCTCCTCTTGGCCTCCCATTTTTCCTCTCGTTCTCTAATTATATATGTTTTCGTTTCTAAATTTGCCTTTAATTTTCTCCTTACACTTTATATATATATTATATATAGTGTTATCCATTGCATTCGTATTGTATCTATTAAATTTATATTATACTGTTGAACAAATTCTGGATGTCCCTATACTATTTAAGACCTGTTATACAATTCTATTCCATTCCCTGATGTACCTATTCTTTTCCAACATGCTTACACCAGGATGTTAAAAGGTTGTCAGCTTTCAAGATCTGTCGTCCGACCACCCTGGACTTGAGGTGGTGTTTGCCAAGCTAGATGGCGTACCCGGGAACCTTGAGTCAATGAGGTGACCTTACTGTTGATCGAAGCTAGTGTGATTATAGGTTTCGCTGAGATTATCGAGATAATTTAATAGAATAACTGTGTTAAGTCAGTCTCTGTCAGGGAGGTTAAGTATACACACTGATATGTGTGTGTGTACTCACCTATTTGTGCTTGTGTGGGTTGAGCTCTGGGTCTTTGGTCCCGCCTCTCAACTGTCAATCAACTGGTGTACAGATTCCTGAGCCTATTGGGCTCTATCATATCTACACTTGAAACTGTGCATGGAGTCAGCCTCCACCACTTCACTTCATAATGCATTCCATTTGTCAACCACTAAAAAAGTTCTTTCTAATATTTTTGTGGCTCATTTTGGCACTCAGTTTCCACCTGTGCCCACTAGTGCTTGTGCCCCTTGTGTTAAATAGCCGGTCTTTATCTACCCTATCAATTCCTTTGAGAATATTGTATGTGGTGATCATGTCCCCCCGAACTCGTCTGTCTTCCAGTGACGTGAGGTTTGATTACCGTAGTCTCTCCTCGTAGCTCATACCTCTCGGCTCGGGTGGCAAACCTTTGAACCTTTTCCAGTTTAGTCTTATGCTTGACTAGATATGGACTCCATGTTGGGGCCGCATACTCCAGGATTGGCCTGACATATGTGGTATAGAAAGTTCTGAATGATTCCGTTTACAAGTTTCTAAATGCCGTTCTTATGTTAGCCAACCTGGCATGTGCCGCTGATGGTATCCTCTTGATATGGGTTTCAAGGGACAGATCTGGCGTGATATCAACCCGCAAATCTTTTCCTAACTTCATTACATTACATTTGCTTGGGTTAAACTCTAACAACCATTTGTTCGACCATTTCGTCAGTTTATCTAGGTCTTCTTGAAGCCTCAAGCAGTCCTCCTCTGTCTTAATCCTTCTCATAATTTTGGCACCGTCAGCAAACATTGAGAGAAATGAGTCAATACCATCCGGGAGATCATTTACGTATATCAGAAACAGGATAGGACCGAGTACAGAGCCCTGTGGGACTCCACTGGTGATTTGACGCCAGTCTGAGATCTCCCCCTCACTGTAACTCTCTGCTTCCCATTGCTTAGGTACTCCCTTATCAACTGGAGCACCTTATCAGTTACTCCTGCCTGTCTCTCTAGCTTATGTACCAGCCTCTTATGGGGGTACAGTGTCAAAGGCTTTCCTTTGTGTGTGTGTGTGTTTACTAGTTGTGTTTTGCGGGGGTTGAGCTTTGCTCTTTCGGCCCGCCTCTCAACTGTCAATCAACTGTTTACTAACTACTTTTTTTTTTTTTTTTTTTTTTCTCCCACACCACACACACACACACCCCAGGAAGCAGCCCGTGACAGCTGACTAACTCCCAGGTACCTATTCACTGCTAGGTAACAGGGCACTTAGGGTGAAAGAAACTTTGCCCATTTGTTTCTGCCTCGTGCGGGAATCGAACCCGCGCCACAGAATTACGAGTCCTGCGCGCTATCCACCAGGCTACGAGGCCCCCCTGTGTGTGTGTGTGTGTGTGTGTGTGTGTGTGTGTGTGTGTGT